>NC_061842.1:10824417-10831917 GCF_019202785.1 Penaeus chinensis
TTGATGAAAATGATAATAATAATGATGATAACAATTATGATAATGATTATAATAATAATAATAATAATAATAATAATGATGATAATGCTAATAATAGTAATGATGATGATGCTAATGATAATAATAATACTTATAATAATAATAACAATAGTAATAATAATGATAATAATAATAATAATATTAAATGATAATAATAGCAATAACAACAGCAGCAAAGATGATGATAGTGATAGTGATAATGATAATAATAATAAAAGCGATGATAATGATTATAATGATAATATATAATGATAGTGATGATAATGATTGTAATGATAATATATAATGATATTAATGATATTGATAATAACAACAGCAAAAACGGAAACACTAATATCAATAGACAATAGGGGACTTGCACAAAATCATTTTTAGTGTTTCTTAGAATCGAAATTGCCTGATGTAACGCGGTGCAGAGGTAAAGCCAAGTGGCCGAGCGGCTTGGCGTGGTTGCGTGATTCCGTGGCGTGGTGTGGTGAAGTGGCATCGCGGCTAAGTTGATGTGATTTACGGATATGGTTCGGGTAATAAATGGAGCAGTTTATTCGGTTTATCTGGCCATATCATTCGTGTAACTGGCCCGAACTACGAGGCTCTTAAAACTTCATCTGACTTAATCTTTGGCTCATCAAAATTATGGCTATTTTCCATTACAATTATTATCTCTTTTCGGGCGGAGTATCTCTCTCTGTGCCGTTTTTCCTTTTTGGCCTATCGCTCTGTGTGCTTTGCTCTTTCTCTTTTCTTTTTCCTTCTCTCTCACTCCCTCCCTCGCTCCCTCCCTCCTTCCCTACCTCCCTCCCTCCCTCCCTCCCTCCCTCCCTCCCTCCTTCCCTCCTTCCCTCCCTATTTCCCCTTTCTCTCTCTCTCTCTCTCTCTCTCTCTCTCTCTCTCTCTCTCTCTCTCTCTCTCTCTCTCTCTCTCTCTCTCTCTCTCTCTCTCTCTCTCCCCTCTTTCTCTCTCCCTTTTCTACGAAGCCCTTTGTCCTGATGCATGTTAAATTTTGCCTAATCTGCTTATCACTTGCATTGTTTACTTGGTGTTGCTTCATATTTAATGCATGGGGCACTGGTCCCTATGAAAGGAGATCCTGTTTATCGAGACTTGGGTTTCCTCGACCTCCGTGTTAACTAGCCACTGGTACATTTATTTATTCATTTATTCGCGTTTGTTCTCTTTGTAAACTACCCATTGATATACGAACTCAATATATATCACGTTTGATGTCCTTGTGAGCTAGCATTTAATAAACGTAGGTATTACATTCCCTTTTGATCGTCTTGTTAGCAAGCCATTAATAGCCGATCTTATTATATTCGCGTTTGATCAACTTGTTAACTAGCCATTAATTGAACGCAGTTATTACATTCGCGTTTAACCCCCATGTTAACTAACCATTGATAAACGCATTTATTCTGTTTGTGGTTTATCAGTTCGTTAACCAGTTCTTAATATGATCAGCTTTTATATTCGTGTCTTACCGCCTTGTTAACTTTATAGACGCATTTATAATTTTCACGTTTTACCTCCACATCAATACTTACTTCATGGTGTTGACCACGTTGACTTCTTTCAGAAACACTTCAATATTAAACTGTCTGAGATTCAGCTCAGTTTATTCTGTGAACTAATTCTCTCTTCCTATCTTTCTCGTCTCTTCTCTTCTCTTGTCTCTCTCTCTCTCTCTCTCTCTCTCTCTCTCTCTCTCTCTCTCTCTCTCTCTCTCTCTCTCTCTCTCTCTCCCCCCTCTCTCTCCCTCCCTCTCCCTCCCTCCCTCCCTCCCTCCCTCTCTCCCTCCCTCTCTCCCTCTCTCTCTCTCTCTCTCTCTCTCTCTCTCTCTCTCTCTCTCTCTCTCTCTCTCTCTCTCTCTCCCTCTCCCTCCCTCTCTCTCTCTCTCTCTCTCTCTCTCTCTCTCTCTCTCTCTCTCTCTCTCTCTCTCTCTCTCTCTCTCCTCTCCCTCCCTCTCCCTCCCCCCTCTCTCTCTCTCTCTCTCTCTCTCTCTCTCTCTCTCTCTCTCTCTCTCTCTCTCTCTCTCTCTCTCCCTCTCCCTCCCTCTCTCTCTCTCTCTCTCTCTCTCTCTCTCTCTTCTCTCTCTCTCTCTCTCTCTCTCTCTCTCTCTCTCTCTCTCTCTCTCTCCCTCTCCCTCCCTCTCCCTCCCTCTCTCTCTCTCTCTCTCTCTCTCTCTCTCTCTCTCTCTCTCTCTCTCTCTCTCTCTCTCTCTCTCTCTTTCTCACTCTCTTTCACCATACATGGATATGTATCTGTGCATCATTGCATGACTGCCTCAATTCCTCTCCCAGTCTCCTTATGTCCACGTGTCAGTCCGATGCAATTGCGAGTTTTCGGTGGCCTGCGTTGTGCAAGTCGGACCCAGACATGAGTGAGTGCGCGCATGTCTCCCTTAAACACAAAAACGTAAAAAATCACTTTCAAAGAAGTACAAGGGCCCTTCACTCTCTTTCTCCTCTATCTTTTTTTCTTCATTTTTGTTTGTGATGTTTACCCTCAAACCGAACTTTAAAGGAAGATCTTGAAGTCACAAAAAAATCTTTTCATCCTTTCACAAAAGAAAAGAAAGGGAGAGTAAATTTCCTGCAGTAATGATACATTTAAACATTAGATAAAATGCTGTTTGAATTTCTTAAATGCGTTTTATTGATACGACGTTTGACAGTCGACGGCTATGAAAGGGAAGATCTCTATTTAATCTTACCTTCTAAAAAGAGAAGCCTTAAAGGCCAAAAACATTAGTAAGATAGCGAGGCCGGTGTTCAGATAACCTTTTACGACCAGAGAATTTTTAATGTAGTTTTACTTTTAAATTTATTTTCCCTGGGAGACACCATAGGCTGTTGGTCAGTTGCATACTTTTGAAACACCAACTGCACACACTTTTGGTGCCAGGCATTGCTTATTTCATGCGTGTTGTCTCTCTCTCTCTCTCTCTCTCTCTCTCTCTCTCTCTCTCTCTCTCTCTCTCTCTCTCTCTCTCTTCTCTCTCTCCCTCTCTCTCCCTCTCTCTCCCTCTCTCTCCCTCTCTCTCCCTCTCTCCCTTCCCCCCTCTCCCTTTCCCCCTCTCCCCCTCTTCCTCTCCCCCCTCTCCCCCCCCCCTCCCCCTCCCTCCCTCTCTCTCTCTCTCTCTCTCTCTCTCTCTCTCTCTCTCTCTCTCTCTCTCTCTCTCTCTCTCTCTCTCTCTCTCTCTCTCTCTATCTCCATCTCCCTCCCTCCCTCCTGTCTCTTCCCTCCACGAGCGTGACTCTTCCCCGTCACGCAAATGCCCCTCCACTTAGGCCGCGGAGGGTGACGAGGCCGGCGATGAAGTATTGATCTTGTATCGAGAGTGATATCCATCCCGAGAATAGTCAACTGTCAGCGTGACCTCGTCAGCCGCTGATGAGTGTGTTTCCCACCTCAAGATTCAGGTCATGATCAGTGTGGAGGTGGTGGGGGGGGGGGGGGTGAAGGGGGGTGGAAGGGGAGGGGTGGTTGCCAAGGGTTGGAGGGACTTTCGATGCAGGTTTTTTTTTTTTTTTTTTCTGAAGTGGATTTTTTATTTGAGATGTGCAAGTTGAGTGCCATATAAATATATATATATATATATATATATATATATATATGTGTGTGTGTGTGTGTGTGTGTGTGTGTGTGTGTGTGTGTGTGTGTAGTCTGTGTGTATATACATATATACGTATACACACACATATATATATATATATATATATATATATATATATATTATATATACACACACATACGTATACATACATACATATATATATATATATATATATATATATATATATATATATATATATGTATATGTATATGTATGTGTATATATGTATATATGTATATGTATATGTATTTTTGTATGTATGGTCAATTATTTTATCTTTCTGTCTTTATTATGTGCGAAGCTATAAACATTTATTGGATATTGTTTAGGAATTTGCATATTTCCATATTCTTTTAATAATATCCCACGCAGTGCAACTGATCCTTCCGATTCTGCATCTCGTATACAAATGCTGCCTCCCTCTCCGCCCTCCTGCCGTCCCAGCGGTCCGGCGAGGCGGAGCGCCGGGCCGGACCGCGAGGGCCCAGACCCAGAGAACCAGTGCGCGCCCGGCAGCTCCAAGGAGATGTCTAAGAATGATATTCCCGGCGGAGGCAGCAAGACGCTGTAATTAGAGAGTCACTCTTCCCTCCCTTTGATAGACGAATTTTAACCAGACTTCATAATGACATCGACGCCGTCACGTCTTCTCTAATGAAATGAACTTCAAACTGTCTGAGAAATGCTGCCTCGTCCTGACTCGGCGGTTTTTGTAGTAATTGTGATTAAGATTATCAACCAAGACGTCGGTGGGTTGGGGGGATAAGGATGAGGAGGGGAGGGAGGAGAGAGAGGGAGAGAGGGAGAGAGAGAGAGAGAGAGAGAGAGAGAGAGAGAGAGAGAGAGAGAGAGAGAGAGAGAGAGAGAGAGAGAGAGAGAAAGAAAAGGATAAGATGTGGGGAAAAGAGAAGGGGAGCGAGGTGATTAGTACAAAACTCAGCATACGTACAGATCAGGAAATAAGTATTGAAATATCGAAAATACATAGACCCACGCACATAGACACACACAAATAAACTAACGGGCCCCAGTGTGTCACCCTTATGTCCTCTAGACGTAAAAATATCGTCGGAAAACCTGCCCCCAGATTCCCACCAGAACAGATGCTCGCGGTAACAGACACGGGGTTCCCACGCACAGGTAAGAAAATTGATTCCAAGCTCGTGTCCTACTACGTGTGCCTACGAGTGCCTGAAGAGTGGTCGGGTAATGTCGCTAGAAAAAAGGCCTATTTTGGTGGCTGAACGGTCCGCTAAGTAGGTCGTAGGTCGTAGGTCGTCTTCTTTTTTTTCTTTCCTTCTTTTGGTGTACCAGGCTAACTGGTGTGAAATGTTTATTTATGCGGTTTTGTTGATTTTAACCCAATGCCGACGAGCATGACTTGTAGGTGTATGCCATGTTCACTGTGAGTTTACTTGCTTAATTGTTTTTACACATAGATGGCTATACTTGTACTAAATCACCATTGAGCCAATGACGAGTACTGCCTGTCCCGCCCGTTTACCCTTTTCTTTAATTTGCTAAAATACTTTACGGTAGCTTCTATTGCAGTTACAAATGTTTATAACATTATAGTAATTATAATGTTTATAATAAAAATAATACCATCGATATTTCTATTACTAGTAAATAATACATTTTTTCCCGCCAATTCAAGGAAAGCTTAAATCAGGTAAGGTCACAAGATCTACTAATTGACTCCTTTGTGGCTAAGCACTAGCAGAGCCATCTATGTGCAAAGACATTTCACAAAAAAAAATGAGTACATCACTATCCCCATTTTTTATTCATTTTCCCCGGTGGCAATGGGTTAATGGTAATTATTCAATATAATAACTTTAATGAGTAAAGAATTAAAAACAGCAATATGGTAATGATGATGGTAATAATAATTTTGATGGTTATGATAATAATGATAATGATACTACTACCAATAATTATGATAGTACTAGTAGTGATAATGATAATTTTAATAATAATGATAATAATAATAATGATAATAGTAATAATGATAATGGTGATAATGATACTACTACTAATGGTTATGATTACAACACTAATAATAGTATTTGTATTAAAACGAGGGTGATAATAATGATAATAATAATAATAATATAAATAATGATAATTAGTTTATAATGATTATGATAATAGTAATGATAATCATAATAATTAAAATGATTATCCTCCTCATCATCATGATATTGGTAATAATGATAACACTGATTATAAGGATGAGGATAACGATAATGATTATAATGATACTAATGGTAATTAGGAGAATGATAGTGAAAATGACAATGATTACTATTGTCATTATTATTATAGTCTTTATTATCATTATTATTGTTTTTATAATTATCATTATCATTATTGTTATTATCATTATTATTCATATTATTTTTTTTCATTATTGCTATTAGTAGTAGTAGCAGTAGTAGTAGTAGTCTTATTATTATTATTATCATTGTTCTTGTTGTTGTTATTGTTATAATCATCATCATCATTATCATTATCATTATCGTTATTTTACTATTATTATTATTATTATCATCATTATTATTATTATTATTATTATCATCATTATTATTATTATTATTATTATTATTATTATTATTACTTTATTATTATTTTATTATTATTATTATCATCATTATTACTATTGTTATTATTATTACTATTATTATTATTATCATCACTTTTATCATCATTATTATGATTATCATCATCATCACCACATCATAAACGTCGCCATCGCCTTTGTTATTTATTATTATCATCATCTTCATCATCATTGTTATCATAATTATTATCATTATTAATAATTATTATTTTTTCTTGTTATTATTATCATCTTTGTTGTTATCATTAGTATCGTTATTATTATTATTATCATTATCTTCATTATTATTTTTTTATAATGAATATCATTATTATTGTTGTTGTTATTTTAATTGTTATTATCATTATTATTATATTATTATTATTATTATTATTATTGTTGTTAGTAGTAGTAATAGTAGTAGTAGTAGTACTATTAAATATAATAATAAAAACGGTGATAATAATAGTAAAGATAATAATACCTTCAACTAAGGAAGTTAAGAGTGTCTCTCTCCTGAAGTCATATCGCTCGGTCTCCTTTTTTCCTGTCCACTGCCTCCGCCTGCGTGATGCTAGGTAACACTCGCGGATGCATTGACACTCCTAGATCCGAGGTCAGCCCAGTGACCCACATTGCGAGTGTTGCAGGCGGGGAAGATGAGTATGGTCGTGTCGGGGCAGTTAAGTGTATTCAGCGTAGTGGAAGTGTGTAGTTCGTGTTTTCTCGTCTATCCCTCTTTATTCCGGGGTCTGTTTCAGAGCGGACGGATGGCCATTTTGCTTTCATTGCTGCGTAACAGCGTCGCAAAGTTACCAGAAGTTTTGCCGAATGGAAATGGGGCAGGGCAGCATGGCGCTGGACCCGGAGAGGAAGAGGGAGAGTAGGGGCATTAGCATGGTAAACAAGAGTAGTTTAATCGTGATTTCTGTTGGAGTGTTGTCATATCCTGCTGGGCATATGATAACGATGCAAGAGAAGTTTGTCATACACAGAGACACGCGCGTACACACAACGCGCACATACACACGTACACACACACGCACATGCACACGCACACGCACAAGTGTGTGTGTGTGTGTGTGTGTGTGTGTGTGTGTATGTGTGTGTGTGTTTTCTTTTCATTTCTTTTCTCTTCTTCTTTTTTCTTTTTTAGACAGGAACGACCGTATAATAATTCCAGAGTGAACGGGGGGGGGGGGGGGGGGGGGGGGGGGGGGGGGGGGGCACCGAGTCTTGTTAC
>NC_061842.1:10839417-10844417 GCF_019202785.1 Penaeus chinensis
GCCGTCGCCCAAGCCCCTTTTCGCCCCTTTCTGCCATCCCCCCCAGTGGTGTACCGGCCCAATCTGCCCAATAGATCCCCTTTGTGATCTCTCCCCCGAAGTCCACCGGGTCTGTCCCTGTGGTGTTCGGTGCGTCCGGATATTTTGGCTGTTTTTCTCTCTTTCATTTCGCTTCTTCGTGTGTGCGATGCTTCTCTCTCTCTCTCTCTCTCTCTCTCTCTCTCTCTCTCTCTCTCTCTCTCTCTCTATATATATATATATATATATATATATATATATATATATATATATATATATATATATATAAGTGTGTATGTGTGTGTGTGTATACACACACACATATATATATATATATATATATATATATATATATATATATATATATATATATATATATGCACACGCACACGCACACGCACACACACGCGCGCACACACACGCACACACACACATATATATATATATATATATATATATATATATATATATATATATATATATATATATATATATATATATATATAGATATAGATATAGATAGATAGATATATATATAGATATAGGTAGGTATATAGATAGATAGATAGATAGATAGATAGATAGATAGATAGATACACACATATATAAGAATATTTATTATATATATATATATATATATATATATATATATATATATATATAAGAATATATATGTATTTGACCATATGTACATACATATCCATGTACATGTACGTACATATGTACATATATACATGCACATGTACGTACATATTTACAGATAAAAATACATGTGTATATACGTATAGATACGCATATACATACATACATAGATTTGTGTGTTTTATGTGTGCATGAAATAGTGCGTGTATGTATGACCGCAGTTTCTCTTACTTCTTGATAGCTTCTCTGTCATTCTCTTTACGGGACCCCCACGATCCATCTTTATGCCCCCTGTTTTTCTCACACTCAGCTGTGCATTCCGTCCCTCTTATCACGTCTCCCCTCCCCCCTCTTCCAGCATGACCCCCACCCCCCTTTCTCCACCCTGATCCCTGCCTCCCTCCTCCCTCCCCCATGACACCCCTCGCGGATCTAGCTTGGGATTACTGCATCTCGTGTCTCCTCCTGCAAGATGGCCCTATGGTCGGGGCTTAAGGGGGAATGTGCAAAATGGCATTCAAATTTCTGGAGAAAATCACCGGCGCGCTTGCCACGTCACGCCCTCCCTCTCAGTTTATAAAAATGGCAGAGAAGGAAAAGCGCAAATGTAGGATTGAAAGCTTTCAAGCGAATGGGATTTTTATACCGACAATATATCATTCTCCTTTTTATGTTGCGAGCGAGACAACAGATTTTTCCCCCTTTTTCAGGAAAGATCAAAAAGGGGATTGTGAAATGAGATCATGGACGACTTGTTCTTTATCATGGCAATTTCCAAATGTAGTTTATATATCTTTTTCTTATCTTTATTTTCTTATCTTTTTAGCTAGAAACATCAAAATATTCAGATGAAGATATATAGCTAGATTTACTGTGCCTATTGCATTTGCAGCCATGAATTATACACTGTTTATAAACATAAATCCGGTTTGTACTATTACGGTCAAAATCATCTTGGATTACGTTACATCTTTTATTACATGAACCTTGAATAATACACTGGTTATAAACAGACCTCCGAGTTGTTATTATATCAGTCAAGAGCATCTCATATTACATTATGTTTCTCCCAGGAATACCTTGGTTTTGCACATAAGCTACTAAAATACGCGCTTGTGAAAAGAGTCGCTAGTATTCTTAAAGTGAGAGTATATTTTTACCCGAGGCAGGTCTCCCAAACACACTCCGCCAATAAATCTGCGGAATAATCTTGTCATGTTTCATTACTTATCACCGGTGAACAGCTGCTTCATTATAGAGTATACTATTCATCCATCAGTTTTTCGGGTACTTATTTATAGTTTTTGAAGATAAGCTCCCGTGTCTGTCTTTTCCCGGACCAGACTTTCTAATATATCCCGAGATCACCAGAATGCTTTCTTGACTTCCTTTCGGAGATCCTCCGCGTCGTCATTAACTTCTCTCTATGAGCTTCCGGTGTCCAGCGTTCATGCTATATCTTTTCCTATCGGGCATTTTAGATGCTCATATATTCCGTTTTCTTGACTTGTCCAGGGTGACTCAAGTATACTTTGTCTTTTCTTGACTCGGTAGGGATGATTCGTATATACTCTCATATTTCCTAAATCTTAGGGTCTCACTCTTTTAAATGTTTCTCTTAAGCTCGTTTATTTGCCTTATTCATGGTCTTTTTTATATCTACTCGCCCTTTTTTTAGAACAGTATTTTTATCCCCCATCTGATTTCATTTTTTTTTCTTTTTTATGATGACAGCTCTGCCATTTCATGTTATAGAAATCTTTAGTCTCATAAATTGCTGTTTTTTCCACATCACCGCCAATGCCTTTCACATTCAACACCTATCCACTACGTTCACAGCGTTATGTTTATGATCATTTTTTGTCATTATTTTTTTTTTTTTTAATGACAGGTATGCTGTCAACTGAATTACGACTTTCCTTTCCCCTTACTTCATCTTGTTTTTCTTTTTTGTTGATTCTCTCACTGCAAAAGCTCCTTCTCTCATGCTAATTTCATTGCTTATCTAAGTTAATGTAAGAACTCCTAATTTCGTTATTCCCTTTGCTACTTTTTTCCCTTTTTTCTCTCCTTTTTTTTGAGAATTATTCAATTTGCTCGGCGAGGTGTTAGCTGCATTACATAGATATTTGGATCACAGAAAATTCTTCGAGGCAAGTTTCTCGGATTCCTTTGACGCGCTAGTTTCAACAAATCAAATTAGAATTATCCTCTCAAATAAGATTTTCGTATTCATTGAGAGCTGTAAAATTGCATCTGGTCTAATAACACGAGATTTTTTTATGGCGTTATTTACTAATTTTGATGCAAAGGATCTACGCGTGACAAACTTGATTCCGTACCCCCAGTATTTCTTGCAATGTTGGACTTTAGATCTCTGTTTATATGTAGGATGTTCGTAGGGTCTGCTTAGCTATTTTTGTCATTAACTACTGAATAAGAACAATGTGATATCTCTATTTCGGTCTTTGCGCGCGTGTTGATGCATATGTAGAATCCACATGCACACACGCACACACACCAACGTACACACACACACACACACACACACACACACACACACACACACACACATATATATATATATATATATATATATATATATATATATATATATATATATATATATATATATATATATTTATACATATATAAATATATATATATATATATATATATATATATATATGTATGTATATTTATATTTATATTTATATTTATATATGTATATATATTTATATTTATATTTATATTTATGTTTATATTTATATATGTATATATATAAGTATATTTATATTTATATATATATATATATATATATATATATATATATGTATATATATATACACACACACACACACTCATACATACATACACATATACATACATACATACATATATACATACACATATATATACGTATACATATACATATTTATTAGTTATATGTATGTATAATATATATGTGTATATATATATATATATATATATATATATATATATATATATATATGTATATGTATGTATGTATGTGTGTGTGATATATACACAGATATATATATATATATATATATATATATATATGTATATATATATATATATATATATATAGTTACACACACACACACACACACACACACACACACACACACACACACACACACACACACACACACACACACACACACACACACACACACACACGTGTATATATATATATATATATATATATATATATATATATATATATATATGTATATACATACATACATATATATATATACATATATATTTTTTTTTTAATATATATGTATATATGTATGCATGTATGCATGTATGTGTATATATATATATATATATATATATATATATATATATATATATATATATGTGTGTGTGTGTGTGTGGGTGTGTGTGTGTGTGTGCATATATATATATATATATATATATATATATATATATATATATATATATATATATATATATATACATATATATATATATATATATACATATATATATATATATATATATATATATATATATCACATACATACATAGATATGTACTGTATATATGTCTAAAGACTGATAGGCCAACGTTGAGATTTATGCATTTAATTACTGCTTTTCTTTACAGTGAATATTATGTAGTTCTATGTAAATGCGATTGAACCGAGATCAGTACACCTTTCTGCCCCCCAACCCCCCATACGTCAGCCACAGTGACTAAAGAGTTCGCGGAGATCTCGCTCGGCCAAGAAGGGTGCAGTGAGGGATCTCCGTCCTGCATGCGGTCTCCGTGGAGCTCCAGGTGATTAGGGTGCCACAAGAAGTCGCCTCAGCTATTGTTGCTGGGAAGCTGCCGCAGCGACCTTCTTGAGGCAAAAAATACATAAATAAAATTATGATGATACTAGATAGGGGATAATAATCGATAAAATAAAAAGGTTGGTTTATCTGGGGGTTGGGGTCATGTTTGTTATATAATGTTTTGATCGATGGAATACATTTTTTTCTTTCTGCCATTGTTTGTCTTCTTATCTTCTTTTTCTTCATTTACTCTGCTTTTCCAGCTTCTGTATTTCTGAAATCGTTTCTTTCCAATTCCAATTAATTCGATTGATTTTGTGTTTTATTTCCTTCTTTATAATTTTATTTGCTGGGATATCGGTATCTTAACTTCATGTTCCATAGCCGGGTGACTTATTCTGCATAGATATGTAGACTGATATATGTACTGTATATTTAAATCTGTAAATGCATAATATGCGTGTGTACTTCTAGAACTGCTTGGTGGATACTATTTATGTATGTTTTTGCTGTTTCTTTTCTTCTAGA
>NC_061842.1:10864417-10871917 GCF_019202785.1 Penaeus chinensis
AAAATTATAAGGCTCAAAGATATGGCGGAATCCTCAAACCCTTTGCGATTTGATCTCATCACCATGCTTACTGATTAAAGGAAATCAAAGGAACAGTTTGTGTGTATCAGCCATGTTGTTACATTTTTTAATAATGTGTTCATCCCTCTTCGCTGAACTGTTGGTCGAAATTTCCATTGGATGAATGTGTTACATTTTGCTGATCTTTGCTGAATGGCTGTTCAAAGGGAGAACAACATCATTTACTGGTTTAACTTTTTCTATCTCGTTTCTCTTTTTTCCTGTGCGTTCAAATACTCTGTTTCTGTCTATTTTTCCACACCGTTTTGCCCCTTTCTTTCTCTGATCACTCCCCTTCATCGTCTTTTATCGGCGTCTTCTCATCCCTCCTCCATACATCTTTCTTGCCCACCCCCACCCCCTCTCCCTCTCCCTCCTCCCCAGCTCGGCCCATATGCTGGAGGGTCATAACTAGAGACGGTCCGTTACCCATCATACACCCTTCCTGGCCCCCTCACTAGGCCCTTCACCCCCGGGCCCGACGCCCCCTCTCCCCCTATTCTCCCCTCAGGGCCCTGCGTCCTCCTCGGCCCCCTACCCTGGCCCTGCTCCTCCCCAGCCTTCTTTGCTTCCCGGAACCTATACCACACCCCCTCTCTCTTTTCTCTCCTTCTCTCTTTCCTTCTCCGTCCTTTCCCTTGGCACCCATTCTCTCCACGCCTTCCTCCTCCTCCTCGTCCATGCCTTGTCATTTCCTTGCTTTTATCTCGGAGCGATTTGTATATCTTTTGTTTCTTTTTGCTTTTCTCTTTTTCCCTCTTCAGTTATTTCGCTCTCCCCTGCTGTTGTTGCCGGTTTTTCTTTTGTTTTGACGCAGTTCTTCCGTTTTCTCTGGCCTTCTCTTCCTCCGCCATCCATCCTGCGTGACTCACACGTCTTCCCGACTGCCAAGAAAGAAAATCGTAAACGAGAGCGAAAATCTTTCATGCCGACATCCTACTTCTCGGATTTCTTACTTTATTCGTTTTGTTCTATCAAACTTCATTTTTTTTTTTTATTATTCTTTCTGTTTCCGTTTTTTTTCCTCTTCTTTTTTGTACCTGAAGTTTTACATTTGAAGAACTAGTTATGCTCTTTTTGCATCCATTTGCAAAAAAAAAACAAAAAAACATTGGATACTCGAGGCAAGTCCTTCACTATCTTCAACTTGTTATCCGCGATGGTGAAAGAGTGTGGATAGTGACACTCCCCTCCGGCCATGCCTCACCCCACGCCCCACTCCCTCCTACTATGCCCCACCCTCTCCTACTATGCCCCACCCTCTCCTACTATGCCCCCACCCCCTACAACTATTCCCCATTCCCTCCTACTATGCCCCACCCTCCCCTACTATGCCCCCACCCCCTACAACTATTCCCCACTCCCTCATTCTATGCCCCACCCTCCCTTACTATGCCCCCACCCCCTACAACTATTCCCCACTCCCTCCTTCTATGCCCCACCCCTTCCTACTATGCCCCACTCCCTCCTGACACGCCCCATCTCCCCCTGCCCCCCCGTCTACGCACGCATAACACATGTCTGGGCCTCGTAAACACAGCTCGCCCCGCTGCTCCCCCTCGACACAGCTTCCGGCCGGAGGCAAGGGAGGACCTTCTCTGTACAACGCAGCTACAAAGGTCACTGGATAACACATATCAGTTCTGACCTATAGATTTTTTTCTTCTTCTTGTTTTTTCTTTCTACGTTAATGATTTTTAAGATTAGTTATAGATGTCTGATCCAGATCATTGGATCGATTTATCAGCACCAGATTACTTTATACTCTGTTATGCCCAGTTGTTATTTCAGATTTTTTGCTATCGGGTTGAATCATCGGTTTATTGGATGAGAGATTTAGATTTTACGAGACTGCTGACCCACCGTGCCTCTACAACGGCGGTAACACGTCATCCCGATCTGCTGATAGATGAGTTCGGCGTTATCGTGCTTGTAGATCTATCAGTTGCGATTACACATTATCGGGTCGCTGCGAGTAGAACGGCTGATCGACTGACAGCCATTGGACAGCCGGGCTTAATGGTCTTTTTACTCTTGCAAATGGTTTTTCGGCGGTAATTGCAACTTGATCTTATTTCGAGAAATCCTGTGTAAAAATGATGCATCAACTAAAATAAGAACAATTTTAGGACGACACGAAGAGAGAGCTTAGTGCCCCAAAGATGCTGTCGTTTTGGTTTCTGCTAAAATGTCGAAATCATTTTTCTTTCGTCTGACGTTTCAAATCGGCTTTTGTTGCGAAGATGTAGCGGGTGAATCATACGCTCGAATCTTTATTCAGACATTTAACACACCTATTTTATATTATTCTCTCTTCCGTGGCAATTCACCTTCCGTGAATTAATAATATTTCGTATTATCGTACATTTTTTTGTTAAATTTCGAGACTCAAAAAGTTAAACAAAAAATCAACAGTAAATGTTCCTCTCTCGTTATTCGTTAGATTAAGAAAAAAAAATGAATACCTGAAAAGATTTAGGGGGAAAGTCAAACATGCCAATTTGGAGGGATTTAGGTTGTAAAAATACAGACACGTCAAATTGTTTATATTCTTGTTATCGTTCATATGTGAAGATTCATAGAAAAAAAAAATCGTTGAAAAAAGAAATCACGCGTTCACACTAGCCATTTACGAACTCCAGTCGAACCTCGTACATTCAGGTGGCGCTGCGTTGAATAGCTTCAGCCGCGTTCAGTCCCGGTGACCCCGAGACATCGCCGTGTTTGTGCTCGTGCGGAAGATCGAAACTATCCATTTTTTAAAGAACTTTTCCGCCCTGATAAGCTTTGACTATATCCTTGGATATTAGTTCCCGGGCTGTTGGTCGTGCGGGCCCGAGTTACAAGCGGGAAAGCCATGTATTTCAACCATAAAGGCCCATCGCTTCTCCGATTCCCTTCCCGTGTTTGTGTGTGTGTGTGTGTGTGTGTGTGTGTGTGTGTGTGTGTGTGTGTGTGTGTGTGTGTGTGTGTGTGTGTGTGTATGTGTGTATGTGTGCATATATAGATACTGTGTGTATATATATAGATTGATAGACGGACTGATAGATAGATAGATAGATAGACACACAAATAAACAAACCAGCTCTCCGACAGTCCCTCTGGCTCTTCCCTCACTTCTCCAACGAGGTATTTCATAATGGCGGTAAATGGCTCACACTTCCCCGAACAATTTTGAGATATTCTTTGACAAATTTGATGCGGCATATTTCTTCACATTGTTCACGGGAGTTTTTTTTTTTTTTTAACCCAAGCTTGATTCTATGGAGAGGATCAGATCCATCTATTAGGTTCCTGTTGTTTTGGATGAGATTCTAAGATATTTCGTAAATTACGTGTGTCAAGGGAGGAAGGGAGAGAGGAGGGGGGAGAAAGAAAGATAGGAAAAGAGAAAGAGAGAGAGAGACAAATACATGAAAATATATGAAGATGGTTAAAATAAGAAAGAGCGAGAACGGGTGAAAAGAAAAGAAGATTTATCACAATTGACACGCTGACACAAAACACGGAAGGTCATTATACACCCCCCATCCCCCTAACACCCCCCCCTACCCCACCCCACCCCACCCTACACCCCAGCCGTGTTTTCACCTTGTTCATATTATCCTTAAAATACCTATAAAGTTGAACTTGACGGCAACACTGGCATTGCAGTAGACGTTTTACCAGTTACAATTACGTGCATGTCCAGCTAGTTGTCGTATTAGATATTTGAGTCGAGCTTAATTTAATTAATTACTTTCGCATCATCGGGTTTATTGAGGATTGTGACGGCTTGGTTTTGTTGCGTCCTCGACCCTTTTGTTCTTGTTTCTCTTCTCATTTCTTTGGTTGTTCTTGTTTCTCTATTCATTTCCTTGGATCTTTTTATTTCTCATCTATTTCTTTGGTTGTTGTTATTTTGTTTGTTTTTATCTCCAAAGTGTAAATGTTCCGGTTATTAATTTGATTGTCTCTTTATGTAAATATTTATTTGTTTCTCTCTCAGTTTAGTTTATTTTCTTTGATATTACTGTTGTCTTTCTGTTTTTCTCTTTGGTACGATTTTATTGATTCCAAAATGGTTATTTATATTTGGTCGTTATTTTTATTGACATATCATAATTCTTAATTTCATTCACATTTCCTATTTCTTGTTTTCCTTTTATTTATTGTTGTGTCCTTTATTCGTATACATTCATTTATGTATGTATTTATTTATAGCTATGTAATTGACAGTAATTATTTGTTCTGTTATATTTTTATCGTTGTCACATATCGCCATGAATACAAATAACACGAGGATATTTAAAGCCCTTGTCCAGCGGGCATGGAAACCGTCATGGAAATTGTTCATAAACTTTCGTCCCATTTCCATAACTGTGATTAGGATTTGACCTTTCGTAAATCCTTCAGTGGATATAGCTCTGGGGAATTACTTATTTATATGCGCTCTCTGTATAAAAGGTTTTTAAGAGGTAAATATTTTATTATTATTCATTTTTTCGGAAATGACCACTTTATATCCGAAAAGTTCGTTTGGTAGGTATATTTAAGAGCGGACGTAAAAGTCTCGGGTTTTAAGTTTAAGGAAGATCTCGATGTGTTTTTGCAGGTGGATTTAGTGTACTTTGTGCAACTTGTGTTGTTTGTATTACGTTAATTGATTTCCTTGTGAACAGTATATTTCTTTGTCTGGAGGGACAGGAAAGCTTCTAGTAAAGTTGTTATGGTTTGGTTATTAAGGTGATGGTTATTTTTATCGTTTTCATAGTTGCTCTTGTTGTTTTCTGGTTGATACGGTATTATTGCTGTTCCCGTGGTAGTAGGAGTTATTAGAGTTCTGTTTGTGATGTTAATGCTGTTTTAACAATTGTAAGAACTCTATCGAACGCTATCGAAATCCTTATTATTGGTGTTATTGTCATTACTATCATTTTTGTTGTTGTTGTTTTTTATTAGTCACAGTGGCATTTTGTTGTTAGTTTTATTATCATCACTGCTGTTGCCATTGTTGGTATGAATATCATTACAATATATATATATATATATATATATATATATATATATGATAAATATATATATATTTAATTTATATATACGTATAGATACATGCATACATATATGTATATATACATATATATGTATATATATGTATATGTATACATATACATATATATACGCAAATTTATATATATATATATATGTATATATATGTATATTCCAAGCCCAACCGTAAAGTTATTCTCCAGTACTGTTCCTAATACTAACGCACTTTACCGCAAACTTTAGCACTACTACACTGTACACCCTTTCCCTTCCCCCACTTGCCCACCGGATCCCCTCTTATCGACTCAGTCATAACCCCTTACCCCTTTCCAACCCTCATCTCCGAACCACCCTTTTCCCATAACTTACTCCTGTACATCCCCCTCGGGCTTGTAAGTCTCCCTGTGTCGTCCCTTCCTTTGTCTCCTTTATCTCCCTTCCTTCATCTCCCTTTATTCGCCCCCCCCCCTCACCTCATCCCCCCCTATCGTCCCTCCATACCCCCTCTCCCGTTCTTTCGCCCCTGTTTCCTCCCCATATCCCTCTCCCTCATCCCCGCTTCCCTCTTCCCCTCTTTCTACCCCACCGTCTCCCCTTACCTCATATCTCTCCTCCTTTCACCCTGTCTCCCCTCCTTACCCCTTGCCCCCCTTACCCATCTCCCCAACTTACCCCCAACTCTTCCCTCCTTACATCCTGTGTCTCTCCCTCCTTGCCCCCCTTACCCAGCTCCCCCAACCGCCCCCCTCTCCCCCCTCTTCCTCTTTACCTCTGGGCGAATGCAGGACGTCAGACACAATTCAATATAGCTGTCGATTAGGCATTAAACCAGCTAGGAGTGTTCCCTCAGGGCCTTCCGTCAGGGCAAGGGATATTATGGCAAGGGCGGCTGAGTAGCTTTTTTCCCCCGGTCTCTTCACCTTTTCAGTTTTGCCTGTTTTGTTTTCTTTCTCTTTTGCCTTTTCTTTCCATTTTTCCTTCCTATTGATTTTGTGTTTTAATGATTTTTCTTTCTTTTTCTTTCTTATTGTTTTTGTTTTTTTTATAGTGTTACTTTTCCTTCTCCCTCCCTCTATTTGTTTGTTTGTTCTCCTGTTGTATTTATTTTTTGCTTTTTCGATTGCTATTCCATTCTTATCTTTCTTTATTCATTTTTACATTCTACGCTTTTTTTCCATTTCTTTTTATTTTTCGTTTTTCTTCCCTCTTTTTCCTTCCTGTCTGGTTTGTTGGCTCGTCATGTTATTTACTATTATTTTCTCTTGCTTTTCTTCAGGTTACATGTTTGCTTTTCATATGCAGTTCTTTTCTTTCATCCATTTTTTTCTCCCTTCATCTTCTTCGCAGTCAATTTTATCTTTTCTTTTTTCTCCGCTCAGTATATTTCTTGTTTTTATCTCACTCTTTTTCAGAAGAGAAACAGTTATACATTTGCACCTCTTCTGTAGTCAATATGAACACTGAAAGTCAATTGGTATTTTTGTGCTTATATTAACAGTCGGGCGATGGAGCCAAGTGTCAGTCTTGTAACATTTCGGCGAAACAGATACAGCAGTTTATGAAAAGAGAACAGATATTGAAGGTTTATTTCTTTTCGTATTATTGCCGCTGTTGTTGTAGTTGTTATTATTATTATTAATATTATTATTGTTATTATTATTGTTGCTATTATTATTGTTATTATTATTATTATTATTATTGTCATTATTATTACTATTATTATTATTATTATCATTGTTACTGTTGTTATTATTATTATTTATATTATTATTATTATAATTGTTATTATTGTTGTCATTATTAGTAGTAGCAGTAGTAATATCAGTATCACTATTATTGTTGTCATTATTACTACTATAATTAATATTTTTGATATCATTATTAGCATCATCATCATTATTGTTATTATAATTATTATTATTTTTCGTTACTATTATTGTATCATCATCATTATTTGTATCATCACCATCATAATTATTTTTGTTATTATTAATGATATTATTTTTGTTATTGTTATTAATTTATCATTGTTATCATTAGTAGTAGTATCGTTTAATTATTATTGTTCTAACATTGTTATTATCATTACCATCATTATTGTTAGTAGTGGTATCATCTTTTTCTTCACGGCTTCGAGGCTCATAAAAATCCTTCAAGTGAAGGTAAAGGATACGTTTTTTGGTTTGATTGGAAAGGAAAATTTGATATAATATATAATATATATATATATATATATATACATATATATATATATATATATATATATATATATATATATATATATATATATATGTATACATATATATATATATAATAGATATTTATATATATATATATATATATATATATATATATATATATATATATTATATATATATATATTATATATAAATTAACATAAATCATCCATTC
>NC_061842.1:10874417-10876917 GCF_019202785.1 Penaeus chinensis
AGAGAGAGAGAGAGAGAGAGAGAGAGAGAGAGAGAGAGAGAGAGAGAGAGAGAGAGAGAGAGAGAGAGAGAGAGAGAGAGGGAGAGAGAGAGAGAGAGAGAGAGAGAGAGGGGGGGGGGCATGTATGTGTGCATATTTCTTGTCTTTTTTGAAGATGGACGCTACCGGCTTTGGTTCGTATTTGCGCCAACTTATCATTTTTGTACAAAGTCTTATCTTTGTCATTAATCCCGCTATCTTCCGTCCCCTTTTTTTTACAGACAGTATTATCCTTTCTTTTTGTCTCAAAGATGAAAAGATCAATGGTCACAGCACATCCTTTGCTCTCAGCGTAATTATCATCTTAGTAGAAAGATCTCGGGATATTAAGTGATTGCCTTGGGGAAGTAGTCAGTTTATCCCTCTGCTTACCTCCCCCCTCCTCACCACCCCTTCGCCTCCTTTCTCCTCCTTCTCTCCTCTTTCCCCTCTTATCTCTCCTTCTTCATCTCTTCTCTATTTATTTCTCCCTGTGTCCCTCCATTTCGTCTTCTTCCTTTCCTTCCACATATCTTCCCATCCTCCTTCCTCATTTCTCATCCGCTCCTTTCACATATTCTTCTCCTCTCCCTTCCACTCCTTTCCTCCGACATATCTTCCCATCCCCCTTCCTCACTTCTCATTCGCACTTTCTCCTTTTTCTTCTTCCCTCCCATCCTCTTTTCTCTTCCCGTCCCTCTTCCCTGTTCTCCCTTCAGTTCCCTCTTCTCTTCCCGTCCCTCTCCCTGTTCTTCTCCCTTCAATTCCTTTCTTCTCTTCCCGTCCCTCTTCCTGTTCTTCTCCCTTCAATTCCTTTCTTCTCTTCCCGTCCCTCTCCCTGTTCTTCTCCCTTCAATTCCCTTCTTCTCTTCCCGTCCCTCTCCCTGTTCTTCTCCCATCAGTTCCCCTCTTCTGCTCTCCTTCCTCTCCCTAATCCTCTTCCCTGTATCTCCCCTCCTCTCCTTCTTATTCTTCTCCCCTCCCTCTCCTTGTTCTCCGCCCGTCCCTTCCCTCATTCTCCTCCCCTACCTCTCCCTTTTCTTCTCCTTCACTGGTCCCGAGATTCATTACAATCAACGCGAAATTCTTAAATGGGAATTTTCTTTCCTCTCCCTTCTCTTATCTCTCCCTTCCGTCCTCCGAGAGATCTATGTTCGGCGATATGTTGTTTTTTGTTACTGTTATTTCTGATTATTACTGGTGCTGTCGTTTTATTATTATTGCTATTTTAATTGTTATCGTTTAGTATTATTGTTTGTTATTATTGTCATTATCATCCTTATTATTATTTATATTATTATTATCATTCTAATTATCATTATCAGTATTATTACATTATTATTATTATTAGTAGTAGTAGTAGTAGTAGTTGTAGTACTACTACTTCTTTTCTTCTTCTTCTTCTTCTTCTTCTTCTTCTTCTTCTTCTTCTTCTTCTTCTTCTTCTTCTTCTTCTTCTTCTTCTTCTTCTTCTTCTTCTTCTTCTTCTTCTTCTACTACTACTATTACTACTGCTGCTGCTACTGCTGCTACTAATAATGCTACTACTACTAATAATAACAATAACAACAAAAACAACAACAACAACAACAACAACAACAACAACAACAACAACAACAACTACTACAACAACAACAACAACAACTATTACTACTACTACTACTACTACTACAACTACTACTACTACAACTACTACTACTTCTACTACTTCTACTACTACTACTACTCTACTACTATTACTATTACTGCACTACTGCCACTTCTATTGCTATCATTATTATTATTTTTGTTATTATTATCATTATTATTATTTTTGTTATTATTATCATTATTATTATTTTTGTTATTATTATTACTATTAACCAACGTCGACAGGCAGTTTGTATCATTTTAAGTACAAATGTATAATGAGGTAAATTTGACAGATCTACCAATTACAGTAGATAGACATGTAAATGAAATATCATGTACTAAGGCGATTAATGTTCCGGGTTGCTGTTGATATTCTGCAATGTAAGCTTCGTGATGCTTTTTTGCAGCAACAAGCAGGGTATAATTATTTTGACTTTATAAGAGAACTGATTTTATAAATGTTTGAATATGTGATTGATTCTATTATTTATTATATGTTACTTATGCTTTATTTACTTACATTGGATTAAGCATTATTGTTCGGATACTGTTTGTTCTTAACTGTAATCTGTGTAAAATCTGCTTTGTATTATCATGAGTCATGTAAGTGGGGGTCATTTAATGGTTGAATTCATTTATATTTTCTATATTGTTATTTTTACCATCATTATCATCTTTACAATTATTATAATTTGTATTGTTGTTTCTGTTATTAGTATTGTTATTATTATTATTATTATTATTATTATTGTTGTTATTAATGTTGTTATTATTATTATTATTATTATTATTATTATTATTATTATTATCATTATTGTTATTATTATCATTGTTGTTATTATTGTTGTTA
>NC_061842.1:10884417-10886917 GCF_019202785.1 Penaeus chinensis
TGTCTCCGTATTTCCCCGAGTCCCCCGTCGCGCGGAGCAATGGACGTATCAAAGATCGTCTCTCATATTCAATTGGGTCCGTGTATTGGTCGCCGGCCGGAGGATCAAGGGCCTCTTCTCCGGCGCGAAGCCCTGACTCCCGGGCCTTCGCGGCGAGCTGGACGAAGCGCCTTGTCCGTTGGGTTTGATTGTCTGTGTGCTTTTGTTTTGTTTATGAGTAATTGGTTTTGTGTATGTGTTAGTATGTAACATATAGTGTGTATTTGTATTTTGTTTTGTTTTTCTTTTTGTTGTTGTTGTTTTTTGTTGTTGTTGTTGTTGTTGTTGTGTGTGTGTGTGTGTGTGTGTGTGTGTGTGTGTGTGTTTGTTTGTGTGTGTACACTATAAACAGCACCGAAAAAATATTAAACTTTTAGTTTTTGTCTTTCACCCTCTTCCACGTACACTCACTATATCTCTCTCCCTTTCTCTTTCTCCCCTCTATCCCGATTTCCTCTTTCTCCCGTGCCCCATCTCCTTCGATCTCTCCCTTTTCCCTCGCGATCCCTTTATCTCCCCTGCATCCTTACCGAGCTGTTGGCCCCATCTGATGCCCGCCGCCGAGGCCGCCCGCTCGTCCATCATGCACCCAAATTCACCACAATTGCTGTCGGTTATCTGTAGTGGCCGAGTCATTCACTGATTGGGTCGGGATTTAGTGGGTTGCCGTCATGTTTTGTCGCTTTTTTGTTTTCATTTCTTCTCTCTTTGAACTTATTTTTGGCTTTGTTAAGACCTTTCTCGCATTAGCGCTTATGTTGTGTCTAGCACTGAAAACAGTTCTTGGATGATTTAATAAAAATGCAATATGCTAGTAAACACTCTCTTTGATTTTTAATCGGTGCATGAACTTCGTTTATGATTTCCTTTACGCATATTTTTCTCCCTTGAAATTTCTCTCGCTCCCAAAAATATTCGTTGCTGTGCAAAATATGCGTCCCGTTCGGAGTATCGGACGATCGCCAGCCCGCCTTTGTTGTCAGGAAAGCATCCTATTGCGTTATCTCTGCCTTCTCCCCATTGCTTCCTGACCCGTGCGTGATCTGTCTTTGTCTTACTATCCCTTGAAATCCTTCCTTCCCTCGTTCCCCTCTTCCCTCTCCCTCCTATTCATTTCTGCTTCCTCTCTTCCCTCCTTCCCATTTCCTCCTTCTCTTGCTCTCTCCCCTTCTTTCCTCAGTCCCTCCAGTCTTATCTTGGAAGATCTGTTCTGCCTTTGTATTCTCCTTCGTTGTTATTCCCCGTTTTTGTTTTTCTGCTTTTGCGTCATATTTATATAGATATCATAATTCTCTCTCTCTCTCTCTCTCTCTCTCTCTCTCTCTCTCTCTCTCTCTCTCTCTCTCTCTCTCTCTCTCTCTCTCTCTCTCTCTCTCTCTCTCTCTGCGTGGATCTCTCTCTCTCTCTCTCTCTCTCTCTCTCTCTCTCTCTCTCTCTCTCTCTCTCTCTCTCTCTCTCTCTCTCTCTCTCTCTCTCTCTCTTCTCTCTCTCTCTCTCTCTCTCTCTCTCTCTGCGTGGATCACTCTCTCTCTCTCTCTCTCTCTCTCTCTCTCTCTCTCTCTCTCTCTCTCTCTCTCTCTCTCTCTCTCTCTCTCTCTCTCTCTCTCTCTCTCTCTCACACACACACACACACACACACACACACACACACACACACACACACACACACACACACACACACACACACACACACACACACACACACTCACACACACAGGTTTCCCTTACCCTCTCTTCCCTCTACCTTGTTTTTTTTCTCTTTATTCCTTTGTTTTACATATCCCCTCTCCCTTTTTATATCGTATTCTTCCCCTCGTTGCCTTCTTAGGCTGCTCCCTCATATTATTTTTCTTCCGTTCGTTTCCCCTTCCGTTTTTCGTCAGTGCTGAATTGGATAAATCTTGCAGTTTACAAGTGTTATTATATTTGTCCTTTCACGTTCACCCCCCCCCCCCCCCATCCACTCCTTTTCTCCTCTCTTCTCCTCTCCTCTCTTCTCCCCTGCCCTGCTCTCCCATTTTTATCCACTTGTCTTCTATCCATCCACTCTCTTTCCCTTATCTCTCTTCTCCTCTCTTGTCCGTTCCTCTTCATTCCTCTTCTTTTCTCTCCGTTCCCCTCTTCTACTCTCTCCGTTCCCCTCTTCAGTTCTCTGTGTTCCCCTGTTCTTTCCTACATTCTTTAAATTCTCAAAGTCCCTTGTTCATCTCTCCTTTCCACTCCTTTTCCCTTCTCTCTTTTCCTTTCCTTTGGCCTCTTTCCTCTGATCTTCTCTCCCCCATGCTTCTCTTCTTTCTCCTCAATTCCTCTCCTCTCCTGCTCTGCTCAGGTCCTCTTGCAAGTGCACGTCACCGTCTGCTGACACTCATACGGGCATTCAACGTCACTCATCTTCATGTTCAATCGAGACCGGCGAATCGCCGTGCCCTGAGGGCCCCGCCCCTCCCCCTCCAGTGGTCCC
>NC_061842.1:10899417-10901917 GCF_019202785.1 Penaeus chinensis
CACACTCACACTCACACTCACACTCACACTCACACTCACACTCACACTCACACTCACACTCACACTCACACTCACACTCACACTCACACTCACACTCACACTCACACTCACACTCACACTCACACTCACACTCACACTCACACTCACACTCACACTCACACTCACACTCACACTCACACTCACACTCACACTCACACTCACACTCACACTCACACTCACACTCACACTCACACTCACACTCACACTCACACTCACACTCACACTCACACTCACACTCACACTCACACTCACACTCACACTCACACTCACACTCACACTCACACTCACACTCACACTCACACTCACACTCACACTCACACTCACACTCACACTCACACTCACACTCACACTCACACTCACACTCACACTCACACTCACACTCACACTCACACTCACACTCACACTCACACTCACACTCACACTCACACTCACACTCACACTCACACTCACACTCACACTCACACTCACACTCACACTCACACTCACACTCACACTCACACTCACACTCACACTCACACTCACACTCACACTCACACTCACACTCACACTCACACTCACACTCACACTCACACTCACACTCACACTCACACTCACACTCACACTCACACTCACACTCACACTCACACTCACACTCACACTCACACTCACACTCACACTCACACTCACACTCACACTCACACTCACACTCACACTCAC
Organism: Penaeus chinensis; assembly: GCF_019202785.1. Classification (NCBI taxonomy): domain Eukaryota; kingdom Metazoa; phylum Arthropoda; class Malacostraca; order Decapoda; family Penaeidae; genus Penaeus; species Penaeus chinensis. The sequence continues at coordinate 10,900,153 of NC_061842.1, forward strand.
ACTCACACTCACACTCACACTCACACTCACACTCACACTCACACTCACACTCACACTCACACTCACACTCACACTCACACTCACACTCACACTCACACTCACACTCACACTCACACTCACACTCACACTCACACTCACACTCACACTCACACTCACACTCACACTCACACTCACACTCACACTCACACTCACACTCACACTCACACTCACACTCACACTCACACTCACACTCACACTCACACTCACACTCACACTCACACTCACACTCACACTCACACTCACACTCACACTCACACTCACACTCACACTCACACTCACACTCACACTCACACTCACACTCACACTCACACTCACACTCACACTCACACTCACACTCACACTCACACTCACACTCACACTCACACTCACACTCACACTCACACTCACACTCACACTCACACTCACACTCACACTCACACTCACACTCACACTCACACTCACACTCACACTCACACTCACACTCACACTCACACTCACACTCACACTCACACTCACACTCACACTCACACTCACACTCACACTCACACTCACACTCACACTCACACTCACACTCACACTCACACTCACACTCACACTCACACTCACACTCACACTCACACTCACACTCACACTCACACTCACACTCACACTCACACTCACACTCACACTCACACTCACACTCACACTCACACTCACACTCACACTCACACTCACACTCACACTCACAAGAAAGGGAGGAACGGTGGGGGGGAAGGCGAGGGATGCAAGAAAGGGAGGAACGGTGGGGGGGAAGGCGAGGGATGCGAGAAAGGGAGGAACGGTGGGGGGGAAGGCGAGGGATGCGAGAAAGGGAAGAACGGGGGGGGGGGGGGGCGAGGGATGCGAGAAAGGGAAGAACGGGGGGGGGGGGCGAGGGATGCGAGAAAGGGAAGAACGGGGGGGGGGGGCGAGGGATGCGAGAAAGGGAGGGACGGCGGGGGGGAAGGATGCGAGAAAGGGAGGGACGGCGGGGGGGGGGGGAGGGCGAGGGATGCGAGAAAGGGAGGGACGGCGGGGGGGGGAGGAGGGCGAGGGATGCGAGAAAGGGAGGAACGGAGGGGGGGGAGGGATGCGAGAAAGGGAGGAACTGGGGGGGAGGGAGGGATGCGAAAATGGGAGGGACGGCGGGGGGGGAGGGATGCGAGAAAGGGAGGGACGGCGGGGGGGGGGAGAGCGAGGGATGCGAGAAAGGGAGGGACGGCGGAGGGGGGGAGGTATGCGAGAAAGGGAAGAACGGGGGGGGGGAGGGCGAGGGATGCGAGGAAGGGAGGGACGGCGGGGGAAGGGTAAGTGAGGAGGGGAGGGTGAGAAGGAGGGAAGTGGGAGGAAGATGTAATCGGTGGTTTAGTTATTGATGGATTTTCGATTAGATGTTGTTGTAGAAGCTCTTTCGGTCGATACAGATTATTTTTTTTTATGATAACTACGATAACAAATTTCGATTTCGTTGGAAGGAGAAAGAATGCGTGGGGTGGAAAGGGAGGCGGTAAGGGTGGCATGATGTGTAGCAACTGATGTGGATTCTCGAGTAATTATCGTTGTAGAAACCCTCCAGTGTATTACAAGGTAATCTTATTATTATGTTGACTATTATAACAAAGGGGAAATGAACTACAACCCACGGTATCAAATGACTTTCATTTATACACTTTTTCAAAAAATCATTCGGGGAATCCCCTCCACCGCAATAATACACGGAAACGGCAAT
>NC_061842.1:10906917-10909417 GCF_019202785.1 Penaeus chinensis
GAATGAAAAATGTAGATGAACTTGAAACTCTTAAAAATGGTCAAGTTTGAGATTATTATGATCTTTTAACATACCTGTTTTCTTATTGCATTCTATCTTTCAGCTGCATAGAAAGTCCCATTTCTCTCTCTTTGCAGTTATCCCTTTTATATTATCTGTTTGTCTGTCTGTGTATGTGTTTTCATATCTGTCTGTCTGACATACACACACACACACACACACACACACACACACACACACACACACACACACACACACACACACACACACACACACACACACACACACACACACACACACACACACACACACACACACACACACACACAAACACACACACGCGCGCTCGCGCGTATATATATGTATATAAATGTATATTTATATATTATAGATATATACGCTAGCAATTCTTTTCGAAAATGAAAATCACATCTACATTAAAGATCGTGATGGCACAGTGCAAAATATCCTTTTCCCAAGAGGATTGCGCCGCTTTACTCGCTTTTTTCCCGGAATGGATAATTTAGTTTCTATTTTTAGCTTCTGTGCTGCATGAGATCCCCTCTGTGGCGATATTTACTCGGCGAGTTGACCCAGCGAGTTGACCTCACTGCAAGAAATGCTTTTCGAACTCGGTTAAAACTGTTTTCCTCTGCTATGTTTTTGCTCTAGAATCTGTGATAAGAAATGTCAATATCATCTTCCTGTTATTATGTGAAAAAGCTTTACGTGAATGCTATAGGTATACCTTTGGTCCTTTTCAACTTTTATTTGAAGTATTCTTGATTATTATCATCAGTCCCTGTCAACAGAGATGCTTCCCCCCATGTTTGAAGTTCCTCTGGCAAGACAAGCATCCAAGTATATCAACATTTCTTTTGCTTCAGTAAAAGAAAAAGAAAATCCTGAGATTATTTGCTTCCGTATTCGAGTCAGAAAACATCATATTTACGGTGAATTCTGTAAAATCTTAGACAGAATTTCCAGAGGACGGAATCAATTGAAAATCATTGCAAACAGTTCTAAGTGTTATCGAGTACCTTTTACGTTCTTTCACATGAAAGCGACTCCAATATACGTCGCTTCATGGAAACGGAGACACTCCCCATCAAGGAAGTTATTCAACCGACAAAATATTGAAATAGAATGAATTAGGTGTAGGCATTTGCCCGGCTCTTGTGTCGCCGCTGCTCCTATAAAGTTGTGGGAGCCAATATAGACTTTGGCCGCTGTTCAATGTCTGCCAATCTCAAACTCATAACTCATTAAATTTCAATCTGGAAGTTATCAATGGCGAAGTGGACTCAAAACTACGATCTGTCCAGTCTCACTCAGGCGTTTTGTTTGGCGCTGCAGTGTGGTGGTCATCCCCTCTCGCCCCCGCTGCGCCGCCGCCCGGAGACCTCCGCCTCTACTCGTGTTTGTTGGCGCTTTTCTTTACTTCAGTTTGAATGGTGAATTTAGTTTCCTATTAGCTGCCAATCTCCCCCCTTTATTATCAGGCGTCCCATTGTTTCATTCGGTGAAATGTTTTCTCTATTACAAGCTAGACTTTCAAGGCCTCGATGTTATGGTTCATTTGATTCGAGGTTACATAATACATGTTATGCAATACTGCACGTATTTAAATATTTTTCATATCAGGCTGCCTGGGCGTGCAGATATTGTTTTCATTAGTACAAGTGAAATTCGCTCTCGTTCCAGAAGCAGGTTAACTTGCTTGTACACAGGCCTGCATTACAAAGCTGGGATTTACATCTTCATTTATTCAAGTGGAAGTCAATACCTCAAAACACCTCTCTTTATTTCTCTCAGCATCTCTGCTCTCTCTCTCTCTTCCCTCCCCCCCTCCCCCCGCTCATCACTTTCCTATCCTCCTCGTCTCTCCCCTTCCTCACTCCTCACACTACTTTCTCCCTTTTTTCTCCTCCTCTTTCCGCTGCTACCCTTACCCGTCGCCTTCCCCTCTGCCTCCTCCCTTCCCCTTTTCTCTCCCTCCCCTACCCCTTCCGCCCTATCCCTCCGTCTCTTTTTATTCCTCCCCGCCTCATCTTCCCTTTCCCTCCTCTCTCCTCTTCCCAATTCTGTCACTTAATGCCTTCGCTTACCCATTTACTCTACCTCTTCCTCCCCTTCTCTTATTCCTCTCCCCCAATCTCTCTCCCTTTCCTCGCCATTGCCCCGCCTCTCTTCTTTCTTTCACTTCCCCTTCATCTATCTCCTTCCTCCATTCTCTCCTCTCTTTTTCCCTGATCTTATTTTCCCGTCGCCCCTGACTCTCTCCCTTCCTCTCCTCTCGTCTCTTCCCCTCCCTCTCCTCTCTTCTCTCTGCCCCTTCCCCCACCTCTGTCTCGTTGGATGCGTGTGACAAGGGCGCGTGAGAGATGACGTAACTTCCTTCAATAAGCTCCTTTCTCGTGAGGTTGTCATATCCTGCCATCCTCGTTGTCTTGAGGAGGTGAAAGGAGGCGAGGAAGCTTTTCATCCCCTTGACAAGACT
>NC_061842.1:10914417-10924417 GCF_019202785.1 Penaeus chinensis
TTTGGGGTAATAGGAACTGATACGTAGAATAAACCGACCGAGGTTCAGTATGCTTAGCGGTCCCATTTAACAAGGTTTCATGTGCTTAGCCTACAGAGAACTCAATGATAGGAACACCATAAAAAGAGAAGATTTTAGATGAAAATCCAACAAAAAATGACACGGCGATATATCGCGCATTCCATACCCGATATGGGTACACAGGTCCTGTAATAACGAGACTTGAACCGGCCAACGGCGCCGTGCGGAATCCAAACCACGGCGAGGAAGAGGTAACAATGCGCCCCTAACGAGACCTTTATTCAGCAGAGTCATCAATAGAGCCAGTTGACAAAGGGCGACGTTATCTCTCGCCCTCCGGGTCAACACGCCGTGATAAGCAAGGTCGCCCTAAGCCCCCCCCCCCCCCCCCCACGCGCTGCATAGAAGGATGAAGACAATGGCGGAGACGCTGGCAGGTGATGCCTGCCGACTGTCCTTATCGGGCCGGTCAGGCTGAGATCGAGCAGCATCACTCCCGATGCCTCGCTCGTTATCTCTATCACCGGGCGGCGGGCGTGTAGAAAAGAGGAAAAGACAAAGAATATAATGCGAAGCTTATTTGGTGACAATTTCATTGATAGACTAATTAGCTTCATTGTAAGTTGATGCAATTAAAGTCAAGCATCACAAAAGAATTCAGAGAACCTGATACTAGATACCCAATTAGGGGCAAGCTCCGCGCAAAGATCATATTATGCATTGAACACTGTTGTGCTTAATTAGGTTTACAATACCATATTAAACTTTATGGTATATTTTTTTCTGCCCACAGACTTGCCTTCTTTACCCCCCCACCCCCCCTTCTCTCAAAAAAGTAAACAAAATAAATTAATAAAACCTACATAGAGCATCCGACTAATGAAAGGATGAGAAAGACACATGTTTAGACCCGTAGAATGGCAGATGAGGCCAGCGACAGGGGTGCGGGCGTGGGCGGGCGTGGGCGGGCGTGGGCGGGCGGGCGTGCTTGAGTCAGGGGAGACCGCGCCGCCCACGCTTAGTGAAGGCATAAACTATTGCATTTAATTATTTCACTCTTTTATCAAGATTGCTAGAGCTGTTTACCAAGCGGCTGTTTTCTGTTTCGGTTCTTGTAGCGAAAAGTTTACTGTACAGTCTGTGATAAACAGACGGAATTTATGATTTATTCCTTTATTAAACACACACACACACACACACACACACACACACACACACACACACACACACACACACACACACACACACACACACACACACACACACACACACACACACACGCATATATAGATACACACTCATACACACACACATACAATGCACAAACGATATTGAAAATGAGACAATTGTTTAATTTCCTGTAATGTGTGTATGTGTCTATGTGTATATATATATATATATATATATATATATATATATATATATATATATATATATGTATGTATGTGTATATATATACATATATATACACATATATTTACATATGCATATATATACACATACATATACATGTACACATGTCTTTACATATATGTACATATACATATACATGCGTATGTATATATATATATATATATATATATATATATATATATATATATATATATATATATATATATATATATATGTATATATATATATATATATATATATATATATATGTATATATATATACACACATATGTGTATATTAATGTCTTTATATGTGTATATCTATAACTATATATATATACATATATATATATATATATATATATATATATATATATATATATATATATATGCGAGAGATAGAAGATATGATGCTTGTAAATAAAATGGAGTTTGCTACATGGGCAAAGAATAATACCTAAATATTTTGAGGCGTCCCCACTTTTTCACACATTTCTAAGGGAATACCACTGCTAAAACAAAACCTTTTCCCCCAAATCTTGTTTTTTTCTGCTTGAGGCCAACCTGTCAGAATTCATTTCGTTACTACAGAAATTCTCTCTTTCAAGGGGCAACGCTTTCTTTACTTTCATTTTATTTGATTTGGTGATTACGTTTTGTATTGTTGATTAAGACGTAACAGCTAAGACGTAAACTTAACACACAGACTAACCGTTTGATTTTGTGACTGATTAAAACATTTAAAGAAGATACAGTACAGTACATCGTTCCTCGGTTGGATCAATACATCTGCGATGTGGTTCAAAACAGTATAATAATCATACTCTTTGTCCAACACCAAGGGACTGTGCAGAAAGAAATTGTTCAGAGACACAAAATGCCAACATTCTATTTTATAAATCATGGAAGTCCTCTCGCAGCAGAGTGGCTCAGCTCACATCCGTCGTAAATAGATCATGAGTCGATAATGTTACCTGACCCTTGTTTGTGTGTGTTGTTCTCAGTACTGATCACTCGTGTTTCTTTACGAGAATAAGCTTCGTATTGGTTTCAGGAAAATGGGAAAAATACCCTTGGATGTTTCGCCAGGAGAGGGGGAGGGAGAGGGAGGAAGAAGAGAGAGAGAGAGAGAGAGAGAGAGAGAGAGAGAGAGAGAGAGAGAGAGAGAGAGAGAGAGAGAGAGAGAGAGAGAGAGAGAGAGAGAGAGAGAGATGTGGTGCGTGTGTGTACGTAGGCTATGTGTATGTTATATATATATATATATATATATATATATATATATATATATATATATATATATATATATTATATATATTATATATATATATTATATATAATATATATATAAAATATATATATAATATATATATATATTTTCACATATACATATTCATATTCTTATACATATACATGAATGTGTGCATACATCCATATACATATATATTCTTTGATATTCCTGTCTTTTTCAGTTTTCCTCTTTTTCTTCAATCTCCTTTTCCAGAGTTGCATCACCCGAAAACGGAATCACGAAAGATTTGGTGGACAACAGGTGTGCGTCGTGTGTGTTGGGCGCGCACTCTCGTCTTAAGCATTGAACCAAGATATATTTTTGCCCCTCTAATTACAGCTCACGTTCTCTAATTAGTTCATAAAGCTAATTACCTTTTATTTTTTGCAGTCAAAGGGGGATCTGAGCGTGTGATTGCCCGTACTTATGACTCGGATTTTTTTCTTATTTAGCTTGAAAGGATTAACGAGAGTAGCGGTTTGTTCTCTCGCGTTTGAATTGTTACTTAATTAATGCCACATCCTCCGCACTTTATGTTTTTTTTTTCGATATGTTTTGTAGTGTGTGTGGCGAAACTACCCCCTTGTTTTATATTTAAAATGTTCTATATTCTGAAACATTGTGTAATATTACATAAAGCAGAAGTTATTGAAAACCATAAGAAACATCCACAGTATGATATTTTTAATTTCAAGCTATATTTGTTTGAGGATGTTTCTACCCGTAAGAGCTGTTTACGGAAATGTCATCTGGCGCTCGTGTACCGCCATTGTATGTATACACCACTCGCTCGTGTGGGGAGGTTTTATAAGGAAGTAGCCGCTCTGGTAATGGGCCGTCGTTATTGAGAATTATGAACTCATAATTAGTATGGAGGAGTAGGAAAAGTGTAATTTATCGTTTGTTTATTTATTCTGTAAGGTCAGTCTGCGTCTTAATGTGCATATTCGGGATTAAAATCGAAAACACTGGTCTCTATTAAGCACAGTGACGATAACAGGGATACATTACTGTTAGTGACGATCAAAAGATATTTCACCTCCTTCTCCTACAGAAGGTCTTTCCTGAATCACCTTAGTACTCCCATGTGTAAGCAACTCAGGCCTCTCAGCCTTTTCACCATCACGTCCATGCACATGTTAATGCAACTGCTCTAACGGCAAGTAGTGCTTTTGCATCTGATCCACCTGCACATGTGTCCGTTGCGCCTGCTCCCCTGTACATAGGGCTTTTGCACCTTCCCATTTTTCACACATGGCCCACTACACCTCTAGCTTTTGCCCATACTCTACCTCCACGCATGCTTCTTGCACCTGCTTCACCTGTTTCACTTGCTGCACCCGTTCATCGAGTTCCTTGCGAAGAGCTGCAGGGAGGAGGCGCATGGCCTTGCCGCCGTTCATCGACCACTTGGTGTTGACTCCCGGCTCAGTTCTCCGAGTTCAACAGTTCTTATATTATTCAATCGGCACACCGGCGCTGCCAACACGGCCCGCTGTATAATTCATCTCGGTCTCGCATCCACGGGACTTCGCTCTCCTTCTCCAGCGATTTATTGTTTCGTCGCCGCGAGATGACTGGGCGGCCGGTGTGAACACGCTGATGGGGTAATGGCTGAACGATGTTTTGATCTATAATTTCAGCTCGGCGTTTCTATTCGAGCGAGATGCCAGGTTGTCAATAAGAAGCCCGTCCGTGTGGGTGAGGGATAAATGTTAAGTACATGAGAGAGAATTAAAAAGAAATTTATACGATCTCGCGAACTCCCCATCCCTCCTTGAAGAAGGTCGTCTAAGGTTGTGGAGGCTAACCCTGTTGCAGTTCTCTCTCTCCAACTGTTTGCCCTTCCCTGGCTCCCAGTACTCTCCCCCCTCCCTCTTTTCTTCCTTCTTTCTTCCCTCTTTTCTTCCTTCTTTCTTCCTCTCCTTTCCCTCTTCCGTTCTCCATCCTCTCACATGTTCTTCTCCCTTCCTCTTCCCTTTTGTTTTCCTTCCCCTTTTCTTTCATTCTTCCTTCACTTCTCCCTCTTTCGTTCCCACTCCTCCCTATTCCGTTCTCCCTCCGCTCACGTATTCTTCCCCCTCCTGCTTTCCTCCCTTCTTTCTTCCTCCACTATTCTCGTTCATTCCTACGTCTGACACCCATTCTCCATTTCGTCTCAATCTTTTCTTCTGTCCTCCATCTTCCTTCCTTTTCCATTCCTTCCCCCATTCACTCTCCCTCTTCCCTTCTTCCTTTTCCCTTCCCTTTCCCGTCCTCATCCCTCATATTTCATTCCTTTCCCTGTCCTCTTCCTTAAGCCTTTCTCCCTATCTGCTCTTCGCATTCTCCCTCCTCCCCCATTCTCCATCCTTCTTCTTCACCCATTTTCCCACCTTCCTTCTCCGCCATTCTCCCTTTTTCCTGTTCCTCTCCTCTCCCTTCTTCCTCCCTTCGCATTACCTCTCTTCCTTCCTTCGTATCTTTCTCCTCCCTCCCCTTTGACCGCGGTGCATGTTGAACATCCCAGCGTCGTGCCCAGCCCCGGGCTACTAGAAGCTTCTCTTGTTTTATGCGAGTATCCGTTTGATTTTTTTTTTTTTTTTTTTCATCAGTATAAGATATTTCAAATAGCTTTGTTGAATGTTTTTGATTAATAACGACTGGGACACCGATGTAAGGGTATTGTCGTTGAATTCATTGGTTTTTGGCCCTGTATTCTCTTTCATTTCCCTCTCTCCCTCTTTACCTCCCGCCTTCTGAACTTCCTTTTTTCCCATTCACTCATTCACTCACTTACACACTCACTCTCTCTCTCTCTCTCTCTCTCTCTCTCTCTCTCTCTCTCTCTCACTCTCTCTCCCTCTCTCTCTCCCTCTCTCTCTCCCTCTCTCTCTCCCTCTCTCTCTCTCTCTCTCTCTCTCTCTCTCTCTCTCTCTCTCTCTCTCTCTCTCTCTCTCTCTCTCTCTCTCTCTCTCTCTCTCTCTCTCTCTTTCTCTCTCTCTCTCTCATTCTCTCTCTCTCTCTCCCTCCCTCCCTCCCTCCCTCCCTCCCTCCCTCCCTCCCTCCCTCCCTCCCTCCCTCCCTCCCTCCCTCCCTCTCTGTCTCTCTCTCTCTCTCTCTCTCTCTCTCTCTCTCTCTCTCTCTCTCTCTCTCTCTCTCTCTCTATCTATCTATCTATCTATCTATCTATCTATATTTCTCTCTCTCTCTCTCTCTCTCTCTCTCTTTCTCTCTCTCTCTCTCTCTCTCTCTCTCTCTCTCTCTCTCTCTCTCTCTCTCTCTCTCTCTCTCTCTCTCTCTCTCTCTCTCTCTATCTATCTATCTATCTATCTCATTCTCTCTTTCGCTTTTTTTATCTCGCTCTCTCCCTCTCTCCTTCCCTCTTGTTCAAGCATTGAGATATACACCTTTTCCATGCCCTGTGTATGGTTGAGAAATCATTTACTCACTCTTTTTTCACTTGCCTTATATCATTCTCATCTTCTTTCTTATTCAACTGTTTCCAGTCGTGTCCCAGCCCTGTGCCCTTTGGTTGTTATTCCATTCCCCTTTGTCCTTTTACGATGTTCAACTTGTTCCTCTTTCTGTTCTCGCTCTCCCCTTCGTTCCCTGTCTCCTCCCTTCCAACCCCTCTGATCTTTCCTCTTCATCTCCCCTTCTTCCCCTTCTTCCCCTCGCCCCTCAAGTGTCACGTGACCGAGACGGGGTATCCAAACACAGCTTTGAAATCTCGGACGTTATAGTTTGTATAGCGCATCACTTTGGCCCAAATACGTCCGGTGTGTCGTAACCCGAGGCCGGACCGCGCTGCATTTTGGCCTTTATTGCCCTCTGGCGCATCGCTTCAAATCGCCACGCAGGCCGGGCCGAAGAGATTCCACGGTTGCAACAATGAGCAACAATTGCATTAACCTTTGCTAATGGCGTCGGTCGAGGGCAGTCAGTATCAAAGGTGAGCTTGTCATTTTTTTGGGGGTGGGCTAAGGTTTTTTGTGTATGAGTGGGTGAGCTCGCCCATGCATACGTCATGTGGATTGGCGCATACAGGGCAGGTGGAAAGTGAATCCCCTCGAACAGGTGGATAGCATTAGAAGATTGAGGGAATTAGCTCGAAGAGATAATGGGTATGTCGGCGTCATATTATAAGCAAGCAACTGGACAAATCGAGGGCAACGACTGCAGCACATGGAGGGGCCGAGTATTAGCAGACAGAGGTGGAAGGAGCTTATGAAGGGCAATTATCTAAACCATATACTATGGTTAGTTGGGGGAGAGGGGTGATTTGATTCGCCATGGGAAGTGATCACTGAGTTGATGCTCTAATTATCAGATGGTCATCTGCAAAATACAGAGGAAAATCATAAGCTTATATAACCGATAATGTTCATTATATATATATATATATATATATATATATATATATATATATATATATATATATATATACATATATAAATAAATAAATATATATATACATATTTATATATCCATACTGTAGACTTTACAGGCCACGCGTTGAGTGCACCATAATTAAAACCTCCATCCGTTATAAGTATCACGAGTTAATGTTTTCTGTGTGAAAATTTCATTTCGAGACCAGGCCAGATGCTTTCTGCTTTTCATTGGGTCAGGGGATTGTATAACAGCATAACAGGAAAGGGAAGTGCTATTTTTCTGACAGCTGGAAACGTATTTTTCGTTGATAATACCCAAAACAGATTTTTAGAAATACGAGTTGTTTATTTGTTTATTTTATACACACACACACACACACACACACACACACACACACACACACACACACACACACACACACACACACACATATATATATATATATATATATATATATATATATATATATATACATATATATATGTATGTATGTATGTATGTATGTATGTATATGTGTATGTATGTGTGTGTGTGTGTGTATATATATATATATATATATATATATGTATATATATATTTATATACATATATACATATATATATATATATAATATATATATACATATATATATATATATATATATATGTATGTATGTATGTATGTATATATATGTGTATGTATGTGTGTGTGTATATATATATATATATATATATACATATATATATATATATATATGTATATATATATTTATATACATATATACATATATACATATATATATATATATATATATATATATATATATATATATATATATATCAAACACGCGCGTATATACAAGTGCTTTTACCACGCTAGCTATTGTAAAAATGTGAAAAGACAGATGTGTATAAATGTTTTAATTCGAGGTAACTTGCGAGAGGTAAAAATGCACGAATATCAAGTAGAAATGCGTTTAAACTTTGAACGTCTATATTCTCAAGTGAGAACTTAAATGAATGAGCCTTTGAGACACTTGATGAGTAAACAGAAGTTATAGCGGCGAAGTTTTGTCAAGCACAGGCATCTGCGAGGGTAGGAAATGTTAAAATGCGAAAATATGTCAGAGGAGGAGTCAACTCCGCGATCGATGTGAGCGGCGAAATTGCCAAGGATTTATGTGTATTGTTATCTTGCGTACTGTTGATTTTTACTCTGTCATTGCCTTAGCATGTGTAGAGGGATTGGAAGTGCCTCCCTGATTAAAGTTTTGACATTTAATTGATTTTGAAAACGAAATGAAAACTTACGAAACTTGAAATATTCTTTTCCGGGAAGCTGTAATGGATTCATCTTGGGATTAGTGCTTTACACTAAATTCTTATTCTTTAGATGAAAAACATATATTGATCTTTATAAGCTGGAAATTAAAATGACGAATAAGAAAATCTCAGCGCACGTGGAATTCATGACGTAAAAGCACAGCTTAGCTCAAGATGATGAGTAATATCGTGGATAATCCTGAAATACCTTTTTTTATTTGTTATTTCATGACTGAGATTAGACTGATAAAGAGGGTAGAAGTATTAGTTTACGCATTCTTATCCCGTGAACTAATGTTTGCGGAATACATGTATCTCTGAAAGATCTAACGACGATGTTCTTTGCCAATATTTGCAAACACTTGATCCGTCTGACGTTTCATGCTGTTGCAAAAAACAACATGGACGAGAAAATACGAAATCAAAATAAATTCAGTAATCCCCGAGAGATTGTTCACCCGCAGAAATAGGTGTCAAATATTAAATGCTGTAATGGAAAGCTTTCTCGATAAAGTGGCGGCAGAATGTTTGGCATACGCCCCTTTGGCCCGGAGCGTTAGAAACCATTTCGGAAAAGGCTCTTTCATGGACGCGATTTTTGAACACGTGTCCTGCTATTCATGTCCTTTTTTGTGCCTTTTTATCATTGGTTCCTTTGTGAGTTCTTTCCCTTTTTGTAATCCCTAGGACGTTTTCATCTCTATCTCCCTTTAATTTCGGTTCCCATCCGCCTCTCCTTTCGGTCTCTTCCTGCTTCCCATACATCCAGATCCGTGCCTCTCTTCATGCTTCATTCCTTTCAAACAGATCCCTCGCCATGCCGGCTTAGAGGTCTGGTCTTCACGCAACATTTTCATGGATGAATTCTCTAGTGAGGCTTTTAGTCAAGTGAAAACGTTTCAAGCTGTCATAAATGTTTCAGCATCGTGTCACCATTTCGGGCCTTCGTGATGGAGCCGTCTCCCGCCCCACCCCCACCCCACCCCCTGTCGTGTGTTTCTCCCGACCTCCTTTTGCATCTTTTGTTTTTTGGCCGCGGCGACGACCACACGAAGCGCTCGGATATTCATTACAAAAGTTTAGCAAGACCTCATCCGAGAAAATGAAGGAAAATTCATAGGCCTCCAAACTTTGTCAGTTTTCCTCCATGGTTGAATCTTTAATGGCGTATAAACGGTAGAGTTAAAGGGAAAAGAGGAAAGGATAGCGTTTTGCCTTATAAAACCCTCTATCGGTGTTACAGGTAAGACTGAAACACTAACAACGCCATTATAACTTAAATGTATCAATATATACAAAATATATATAACAATATATACCTTGGTGAGACTAAACAAATTCTCACGAGAATGTCAATTTGTATTATTTCGATTCACGAAATGTATATGTTTAATAATTTACCGTCGACATATTAAAGCCGCATATATATATTTTTAAAAAATATACATATTGCCCCAACAACAACACTTGCCACTTCTTCCTGTTCATAAGGGAAATGCAATTCAGAAACGTCCAGTCTAGGTAATGGTGTTTTAGGCCTATTAGCACAATAACACATTGTGGATGCCATAGTCATTTATTTTACTCAGACACGTTTGTTGCATTTATTTGTCGAGGTCC
>NC_061842.1:10929417-10934417 GCF_019202785.1 Penaeus chinensis
TTTTATCGTAATTGCCACCGTTGGCAGAAGAGTCTTAAAATAGCTCGCAAATGGTTGGGTATTATATTACTGAATTAAAGTAGGTAAAAGCAATTGGATAGTTAGACGGGAGGTTAATACCTTATTTTAGTATTATTGATTAACAAGAAAGTTTGTATACTAATTTATAATGATCTTCATTTAATTCATTCGATTTGCCACACCTTTAGCACCTCGCCATTTTTACATTAATATAATCTCCCCCCCCCCCCCTACCCCAAGTAAAAATGATTAAAGCCCATATTACAATATTACAATAACACAATATGATTTCCACTGGAAAGTCTTACATAGGTTTGTGCTGTGCCATTGAATGTTATACAGGCAAGGGATACAATAATTAAAGCAGGTTAGACAATATGCATATTCATTGTTTTCTTTCTTGAGAGGAAAACAATTCATGATCGATGTGATATGGGTGTGGTCAGCTCCCTAACCAACCGAGTAATAGTCTTTTTAATTTCCTTTATACATTCACAGTAAAAGTGCAAGTAATCGGATTGAATTGCAATACAATTCGTTTCGGTAAAGCAACAGTGTATTGCTGTACCTCAAAACTTAATTATTTGGAATGAATAGAACTGAAATTATCATCGAAATTGGAAGTTAACAAGGTCATCGTACTTAAAAATTATTAGAAATACTTCTACTCACTGTAATTGCAGAAGAGAATTCTTCCCAATAAAAACGTCGTGGCTAAAACTCGCTTCCCACTGAAATACGCCGATGAAATCAATCTAACGCTGAATGTAACCTCTTCTCTATTTTTTTTTCTAATGCCTTCCCGCTTGCCTCTATCCCTTGCGGCCCCCAGACGCTGGCGAGACTTCAAGCCGACGCCCTTCGAAAGCTCAGGCCGTAGATCCACGACTGATCACGTCAGATGATGTCAGGAGCTGCACGTTGGCGCGGCCTCCTCTGCGCCCAACAAACTGTGGCATTGAGAGATGATGGGAAGGAGGCAAAGGCGACAGGGGGAATAATGGGAAGGAGATTAAAAAGTTAGTGTGGAAGAGGGCCCGGCCGCGCGCCCTGGGGCAGGCGGGGTCGGCGGGGCGGCGAGGGATCGCGGCGCACAGCGTACTCTGACACATTCAGGCGACTTTTCCTTTGTTATTCTGTTGCTCTGTGCTGTCTATTCTTATTGCACTTGTTTATCTTTAGTTTACCTTTTGTGAGCCATTCGAATCTTCGCTGACTAACTTACTTATGTTACTGTTTTTTCTCACAATATTTTGGTGTTTAGAAGTGTTGTGTCGCGATTATAAGAAGTGTGTTGAACCGTTTTATAGGCTAGAAAATCAAATGTCCCTGTGATATATTGGCTTAGTAGTGGAATGCCAAAGAATTTATTATCATCTTTATTATTCATTCATTATTCATTGTTAGCGTTATGCATACACACACACACACACACACACACACACACACACACACACACACATATATATATATATATATATATATATATATATATATATATATATATATATATTTATTTATTTATACATATATGTATGTGTATATATATATATATATATATATATATATATATATATATGTGTGTGTGTGTGTATGTGTGTGTGTGTGTGTGTGTGTGTGTGTATGTGTGTGTGTGTGTGTGTGTGTGTGTATGTGTGTGTGTGTGTGTGTGTGTGTGTGTGTGTGTGTGTGTGTGTGTGTGTGTGTTTGTGTTTGTGTCTGTACGTACTGTAAGTGTGTATGTGTGCCTCCTCTATTGTGTATAATAGTGTTTGATTGATCAATATGCCTTTATTTACATCCATTTTACTGCTTCCACTGCAAATGTCGGCATCCGCCGCCGCCTCCGGACCGGCGACCGGCCGTGGGAGAGGCGCAGCAGCCGCGTCGCCGCCCGCTCCCTGATCCCGGGCTCGAGCTCTCACGTAATTTCGGCCAAAGCTGATTGGGATTATTTGAGGTCGGATGAGGGAGGGCCGCGCTAATACCCCAGGTTGAATTGCATGAATTTAAAAGAGGCGTCAACAGGTATCAGCAAGCGTCCTTCTGTATTAATAGTAAATATGTATTTATAGTATTCTGACGTTTTGCCTGTTTTTGGGGCTTCTTTTTTGATAGACGGAGGGTGTTGGAGGGGGTTCGAAGACTATGAACAGTCCTCCAAGTGCCAATATTGTCTCTTCAGGTAATAGATGTATGTATGTGTCTTTGTTTCGAATATAAATGATCCTTACGTAGATTTTAGACGCATATGTTGGCGTAACAAAGCACATGTATATGCATCCCTCTTGGTTGTTTAAATTTATGTATCTGGATGATCTGCCTCGACATCATGGCCTGCATATATGCTCCACGCCGCGCATGCAGAGGAGGATGGTGATGTGTCCCCGCTGCCACGTCACCATAGCTCACCATCACCACGACGATGCATACTAGCACAAACTGGCAACTCAACGGCCCTGACATGTAATCCTCTTAGCTATTGCAATGCGTCCCTTTCATTGCACGTAAACAATAAAATGTTTTTCCTTGTTTTTATTCTACTCGTTAAAACCCCGGGGACGAGCCTCGGAGCCACACACACATCCCGGACGCTACACCCTCGTCCGCCTGCTGCAGCCGGGCGGTGATACTGCCAGCGCGGTAATGCACGAGTTCGCTCTTAATTGCGGCTCCTTATGCCCTAAAAATTGGCATTACGATCCATGCGCGATGCTGCGAGATCGAATGAGATGAGGTCCTCGCCGGTGTGACCTCGGGGAAGGGTGTTTTCTTTTCACTTTCCTCGCAGGAGTTTGCATTTGATGGCGCCGATCCACGTCATCAGTGTGTCTTCAGTATCGCCACGCTGCCCCGGGTGACATAAGCCTCTCTTTATGGCAGTGTGTGACACAATGGGGAATATCCCCTTTGCTAACTACGAAGAATCAGCCGAGGTTATGACTGCCTTGTGTACAAGTGAGATGTATGGATGTTGTGTAGGTTATTATGTGTCGCGCCGCCTATGGGTTACCAGAAGCTCTTATTGCAGATGGAAGCAATGCATATAATGGACTTCGTTTGGTAACGAGTAAAGCCGCCCGCAGTGTTTATTGTGACAGGGAGTTGACGCCCTTCCATTTATCTGCACCTTTTATGCCTCATCCCCATCATTTTTCCTTCCTTTACTGCTCTCTTCGCCACAAAGATAAACATCAGAGAGCGAGCTGCGAAGCCTTTTAGTGGCCCTCCGCCTGGGCCACGCGAGCCTTGCGCGCGCGCTCGCCAAAACATCTAGCTCTTGCGTAATTAACAGCAGACTCGGTAGAATTTACCCAAGGGAGGCATGTTTCTGCCCTTTACTTGTGTAATTTCAAAGCAGCCTCGATGTTTAATTATTTGCTTTTACAACTCCAAATTAACAAAGGCAGGACGAAGCTTAAAGACACAAAGTATTCGAGAATTTTACAACTAAAGACCCTGGTATTTGCAACTTCAAGGCTAGATTGTATCTAACTATTTGCTTCAGTCATATAACCACATTCTCAGATTTTATACAACTGCAAAACCACTGCATAGCCGAGCAAGAGATCCCTGCAGCATAGTGCGAGAGCAACAACACCTAACTTTCTGGAAAAAAAGAAACTGATTATGGCAGAGTAGCATAGATTTCTTTTCGCCCTTTACTCGGAAAAAAAAAACTGAAATTGCAAGAGGAAAATCTCTGTTACATATTCCACATGTAACAGATTGCCAAAGAGACTGCCCTCGTTGCAACCCGTCTACACAGTGTATTTTCACTATGCGTATGGTATCATTTAATAAACATTACCCTTTTACAGTCGTCATCCTCTTCCCTGGCCCTTTTTATTCCTCGCATTACCCCTACCGCAGCTTCAGCGTAAAACTCCCCTTCGTATCTCCCCGCCTCATTTCGGCGCAGCATCCCTCGAACTTCATCTCCAAGGAGCTCGCCATGATGCTTCGACGCGGCTGGATCTCCGACTCGCCGCCCGCCCTGTCTCTCTCCACACCCGAGCACGACAAAGCGAGTAAGTAACTTATTCTCAAACGGAATACAAAATGAACAAACAAAGGAGGGGAGCGTAGGGTTTGGAAGGATGGAAGAGAAGTTAATTGAGGAGATGAAAGGTGGAGAGTCGGGATGAAAGCATAAGTGATGCAGCATCCTCACGAGAAGGAGTATCTGCTTACCTGTGATGTCGCCATGTGATGCTGCAGCCAGCTTCTTTTCCTCCTCTAGAGCTCATAATATGATCTACGAAGAATATGCATTCGTATTTGTGTTTATATTCATCACGTAAATCCCTGTCTTAGCATGTGCATTTTGAAAAAAAAGAAAACAAGTATGGAATTACAAAATCCCACGAAATACCAGCATTTTGTATTTTTATGCTGTACTATAAGATTACAAGTATTAAACATTCGTCTATCATGGTAATGCTAAACTTGATATTCTCATTTGCAAAGTCAGAACCCTATTTATTCGCCGTTTACACATGCAGAAAAGAAGAGGAAGGGAATGGGAGTGAGAGAATGTGTGTATCAGAGGGAGAGACGAAGAGAGAGCGACGGAGGGAGAGAGGGAGAGAGAGAGAGGGGAGGGGCGATTAAGAGAGAGAGAGAGAGAAAGAGAGAAAGAGAGAGAGAGAGAAAGAGAGAGAGAGACAGAGAGGGAGAGGGAGAGGGGAGAGGGAGGGAGGGAGGAGGGAGGGAGGGAGGGAGGGAGGGAGGGAGAGAGAGAGAGAGAGAGAGAGAGAGAGAGAGAGAGAGAGAGAGAGAGAGAGAGAGAGAGAGAGAGAGAGAGGGAGAGAGAGAGAGAGAGAGAGAGAGAGAGAGAGAGAGAGAGAGAGAGAGAGAGAGAGAGAGAGAGAGAGATAGAGAGAGAGATAGAGAGAGAGAGAGAGAGAGAGAGAGAGAGAGAGAGAGAGAGAGAGAGAGAGAGAGAGGGAGGGAGGGAGGGAGGGAGAGAGAGAGAG
>NC_061842.1:10944417-10949417 GCF_019202785.1 Penaeus chinensis
ACATCAACATTATTATCAATATCATTATCATCCTCCTCCTCTTTCTCCTCCTTATCATCCACATCCTCATCATCATCATCATATTACTGTTACTACTGCTATGACTATAACCATTACTATTTTCAACATTATTGATGTTATTCCTGCTACTTTTATTTTTATTACATTATGATAATGGTTGCATACACTGCTGTCAGTATTTATAAGGGGAATGGCGTTTCAACTTTTATATTTACATTGTTTAACGGACCTTCACCGGAATCGTAGCTAAACCACGCGAACATTCTCGTGTTTGCTTCAGACTTTATAGTAGCAGACCATTTCTTTGAATTGTATTTTGTTAGTCGAAATATAATAACAGATTGACAAGTCGAAGTTCGCCACAATCACTCATTATCTCCAAACTTCAGATTCGCTATCGATCGCATCCTGTCTATCCCCGCCCTCATAAATCGGATCTTCATGCGTCGCGGCGAAGGCATGAGGCGGACACAAATTCGGATAACGTGATGATAACATTCCCTCCCCTGTCTCGCGGATGAGTGATTAATCATGGGGACTGGGGGCGTGGGGGGAGGACAGGGGGAGAGGGGGAGGAAGGACACAGGGAGGGAAGGAAGGAGAAGGTAAGGGGAGGGGAGAGGTAGGAAACTGGGAGGAAAGGACGTTTGGGGGAGGGGAAGGGAGAAGAGGGAGAGGTAGGGAATGGAGAGCGAAGAAGGGAGAAGGGATTTGAGAGGAGGATAAAGAGCAGGAAGGAGGGATAGAACACAGGGAGGGGAGAAGAGAAGGGAGTTGAAGGGAGCAAAGCAAGGGAGAGGAGACAGACAGGGAAGGAGAGAGGAAAAGGTGGAGGAGGAGAATGGTAATAATAATAAGAGCACAGTAAGAAAGAGAGTAGGAGTGGTGAGAAGGAAGACATTCATACGACAGCTTATGCTGGAAGGCGTGCGGTCGTCAGAGCCTGGCCGAGAGTGTGTCTGGATGCCCCGAGTCCTCCTGATCCTCCCATCTCCCTTCGCCGTGTCTCCGTCGGGCGGGGGAATGCCACACGTCCTATGGGAGATGCGTTCGGGATTGAGATCTTCTTCTGCGTATTAGGGCAGATCGGAGCTGCAGGAGACTGTTTTGTTCTGTGCTGTATATATTGTGCATAGTGCTCAGGGTATTGTGAATGATACGCTGTTGTCCATGGAACGAGATAACAATTTTACAAAAGAGAAAGACTCTCGAAGTGTAAAAGATATTGCATACATCTTCGTATGATATAGAGAATAGCTGGTGTAACATATTCTGCAAAAGAGCACAGCCAGTAAGTCGTACAACAGAAGCAAGAACAACGAATAACGAAGAACACAAGCTGTACAGTGGATTAGGGGGGGAAGCAGAACTGCTGATGAAGATTACACGAGCACAGAAGACAGCATAGGTGGGGGAGGCTTCGTACAAAGGCAGAGAAAACCGTACAAGTGAGGGTTATGATGGTACTGAGGAAGACAGAGTATAAAGGAATCTTTGAGAAGTAAAAGGATTTGGTGGAGTAAGATCAGAGCGCGCTGGATGAAAAAAATGGAAGAGAGTAAGTCAAAGGAGAGGGTTCCGAACGAGAGGGATGTGAAAAGGACAGAACTGAAGGGATTCCGCCGAAAGGGAAGAACTTAAGGAATAGGAGAGAGTTTTGATGGATATACGAAGGAGTTCTGAAAGATAAGAAAAATGAATAAGGAAAAGGTTTGACAAGAACAAGGAACAGGAGAGAGTCAGATATATGCAAGAGAAGAGAAGGAAAAGGATGGAGGTTTGTTGAATATATGAAGTAATTGTAAAAGAGAAGTATTAAGGAATACGAGAGAGGCTTGTTGAATAGAACTAAACATGGTCAAAAGAAACGAGATAATGGAGGGACAACGTTATGACCGATGTAGGGTAGATAACGTAGTACTTAGTAGAGAGGGGAAGTGGCACGGGGGAAAACTCATGGGACATTCTACAGGGGGACATGACATTGTGAAGGGAAGAGTGGGATAGGATAGGAAATAGAGAGTCCTAAATGTGTGAATGTGCGTATGTGCGTGTGTGCATGCATGTTCGTGTACGGCGAAGCTAAGGAGAAAACTCGGAGAAAATAAGAAAATGTTAAGGCTGTGGAAGAGCGACGCGCAGAGGAAGTCAAAATAAAGATTGTATCAGCAACAAAAAGTTATTTTGAAAGGAAGTTCTTTCACGAAGGACCGGAATGGTGGAAGGAGATGAAGAGACTCCCGGCATGATGGTGCTGAGTGTGGTGACAGCCGAAGTGATGGTGCTGGGGGCTGATAATGTTGGCTGTTGGCAGCTGATATTAAAGATAGTGCTTGTGATGAATCACCTTTCTCGAGAATAGTGAAATGTATCTTATTTGTACCACGGACGAGCATCCTGTCTAGGTAACAATGGCGCCATGACAAGGGAAAGTTTTGTTTTGCTCCACGTCTGCTCGTAGGAGGCTGTTCGTGCAAGCGTTTACACTTTAGTACCTCATGGTCCGTGATGCTACTGTGGAGGTTATTTCTTTGTTGGTTTTCGTCTCTAATGCTGCCCTTTCCCTTCGAGAACAGAGCGAGAGAGGAAGGG
Source organism: Penaeus chinensis (assembly GCF_019202785.1). Classification (NCBI taxonomy): domain Eukaryota; kingdom Metazoa; phylum Arthropoda; class Malacostraca; order Decapoda; family Penaeidae; genus Penaeus; species Penaeus chinensis. The sequence continues at coordinate 10,947,031 of NC_061842.1, forward strand.
CAAGAGATAAGGGTCAGGGAGTATTGAATGCGGAGAAGAAAAGGGATGAGAAAGGAGGAGAGATTACTGAGAAAGAGGCAAACGCAGGGGAAATGAGAGGAAATTTACGACAAGGTGAATGGATGAGAAAGAAAGAGGAGGGATGGGAGTGGGTAAAAAGGCGGGAGCGAGCGAAATGATAAAAGAACAGAGAAAAACAAACAAAATCGAAAGGAAGGAAGTAGAGATATAAAGTTGAATGATGTATAACAGCGTGGCGTCAGCGCGTGGGCTGTGAGGTGGAGGTTACGATGATGGAACTGCGCCGTCATAACCCTTGTTGTAACTGTGATGGCGATCCTTAATGTGGCAAGAAGGGGTGACTGGTGGGGAAGGGGAGGGAAGGGTACGAGCCGGAGGAGGGGAAGGAGAGCGGAGTGAAGGAAGAAAATGAATAGGAGTGGAAGTGTAGAGACGGCTCTGTAAGAATTTAGAAACTAATCATCTGAGGGAAATCGGATAAATAAGACTGGCTTGAAAGCTCAAGGACAAACATAAAGATATTCCCAAGGGGAAAAATGGGAGGATATTACAGGGAGGGCTAGCTGATAATACGTGAAAAAAGGAAGAGAAAGAGCGTGAGGGGAGGGAGGGGAGAGGAAGAGAATGTGCGCCTTCGGGGGCAGGGAGGGGAGGGGGTTGATGACATAAGGTTAGGGAGGAGGGAAGGAGAGGGGGAAAGAGTGAGAGGGCAAAAACATGTGTAGGGGCGGTACGTGATCAAGGAAACACACTCCGCCCGGTGAAATATGGCGTCGGCGAACGGAGACGGCAGGGAGAAAATCTACGGAGATGGGGAGTGAGAGCTGACGGCATTGTCACAGGGACGGGGCAGAGGGATAAGAAAGGAACATCAGCGAATGTTGCGACGAGACACGACGGATACTGACGTGGCGCCATCGCGACGTCGGGGGGCGGCTGAAGGGAAACTTTATTATCATAACTCGAGGCCTAGGTGTAAGGGGAATGCTTTACCATTATGATGTGAGGAGGGGATGTGAGGGTAATAGGAGAGGGAGGAGTATTTTGTAGTCATGGCGTGAAGAAAGGAGTGGGATTACAAGCCTTACCATTCGGGCATAAGTTGAATTTTGGATTAGAGGACTGTTATTGGAGGTCAGTATCATTATCATGACATGAGGCAGGCTGAGGAGTTGCGGGTTGTGGAAAATCATTACTGTATTTGTTTAAAACGAATCAGGGGATTTGGAAGAAGTGAGTGACAGACAAAAAAATAAAAGCGAAAATGGAAAAGTATGAGACAAATCCTAGCATAACAAGAGGAGAGACGAAGCCAGCTCCGTCGTGACAGGAGAGTGAGAGCCTCTGACAGCTGAGGAAGGCGCCGTCGCAGGCCGCAACGTTGGCTGTGATCGGCGCGCAGGCGAGGAGGGGGAGCTGGCGAGGGGCGGCGCCACCTCCCGGACGAAAAATGACTTTATGGCAAGTTATTTATAGGCTATTTCAGTGATCTTGTGACAGGGCGAGGGGAGCGCGGACGGGAGTTAGACCCGCGCTTATCTATGTTATATGTGGCCCTATCACGGCGGTGCCACGGCGTTACGTCATGCCCTCCTCCGCCCCTGAAGATGGTGCCTGTAACAAATCAATCTATTTTTGCCTCCGGAATAAAACGCTTATCAGCCGAATAATTCAAGATAAAGCGGCAGGGAAGTTTGATATTCAGCGGGTTTCGTTTTATTTTCGTAGATAACTTTTCAGACTTTTTTTTCTAGTATCTGTGGATTATTGAATAGAGGAGGAACGCACGCGATGTTCACGCAAGCAGTTTGCATTGCAGTAAATAAAAAACCTTATCCCTGTTGTAATCACGCAGCGCCGTCGTCGTAATAGAAAACAAAATGTACTTAAACATGCATCCAAGAAATGTGGTATATTCCTTCGCACGCACGTATACGGACATGCACAGGCGGAGCACGGGTAGACATTCAGATATACAGAGGGCCAAAAAGAAAGAATGAGGGAGAGAGAGAGAGAGAGAGAGCGAGAGAGAGAGAGAGAGAGAGAACCAGCGAGATGGAAAGGTAAGGTTATAGCTCGGTATTTTTAACATCGTAAATAACTTGCCCCCCTCTCCCCCGTCCAACCCCCCCCCCCCCCTTCATGAAATCTTTATAACGTAAAAAGTCGAATCCATTCTCAGTTTTCTATATTTTAACTTCTCTCATCTGACATTCTATCAGACTTAGTAACTGGGCCAGTGTAGATGGCCGCTGACAACCTACCAGCTAAGCGAGATAAACTAAGACACAGATATTTAGATGGATTTATAGTATAGGGTTTGTTACATTATCTTAGGTCGCATGTCACCAGCTTTGCAGGTTTAT
>NC_061842.1:10961917-10966917 GCF_019202785.1 Penaeus chinensis
GACGGGGAAATCTGGTGCCGGTCGGGTTTGATTTTTCCCCCTTTTATTTTTCTTTCTTTGTTATTTACTAAGGTCTAAGTTTGGTGATTTGTTAGTTGTGTTTTATGAAGAATGAGTGGACGATGGTTTGAGTAAGATTAAGAGAATTTTTGGTTTGTTTGTGGAGTATATATGTTGAGAAGTTATGTAACTGTACCGTGATGATTTTTTTTTCTGTTATTTAAACTCTATAAGGAGGTTGACGTTGTCATGCTGAAAAAAAAGAAGATGGGTGGAGTATATTTTATGTAATAAGACTATGTCTTAACCATCTTGTAAGTACTGAACAATATTGTTGTTTCCATATATCAGACAGCAGTGTAAGAAATGATACAAACTGTTATTATAATCATCATTATGATCACCATCATCATTATCTTTATCATCATCATCATCATCATCTTTATCTTTATTGTTTTGTAATTTTTGTTTTTACTTTTATCATGATTACCATTATTTTTATCGTTATTATTATTATTTTTATTATTATCATCATCATCATCATCACTATCAGCATTTTATTATCCTTTTTTATTGTTGTTGTTTTATTATTATCATGTTCACCATCACCATCATCTCCAACATTATCATCATTATCATTTGTGTAATTTTCATTATTATATCTATTGTTTTTATTACTATTCTTAGCATATGTTATAGAATCCAGAGAAAAGCTACTCTTAATTCCATTTTCCAAGTATTTGCTAAAGGACGGATACTTGTTATTGCACATGTTGATTTTAACCGCATTTCCTATGCTGAAAGTCCGCATTGCAGGAACACAAGAGCACATACAACATACCTGCATGTTCTTTCCAGTTATGTAGGTGTACATGGTCAGGTAACAATGCTTCCATGCGGTTCAGTTCATTCTGGAGCAAGTGGCATAAAACTAACCAACGCTTGTCATGTTAATGGAATAGTATTTCATTTCCTGGGTAGCATTTTTTTAAAATGGAATTCAGTTTCAGGAATAGAAAAAAAAAACGCATCATCCCTTAATGAAAAAATATTTAAACGAAAGCTAAACTCGGTGGTTATTAAGTTAATGACTATTTTTTGACACTCTAATCTCACGTTATGTACAAATTGACTTAGAGCGGGAACGTTCGGCTCCTCCATTATGCACTTTCATTCTCAATGGAATTCCTTTGTCGTTTGAGTAATTTGCGCCTGCGGTATAGATCCATGGATTGGATGAGGAAGCTATCGTGGATTTCTCAAAAATAGGTTGCATTCAACATACAGCAACGAAGGCGGGGTTGGTATTGTTAAGATGGAGTTACTCTGCACGCTGAATTTGAGATGTATGCGTGCGTGCGTGCGAGTGCGCCTGTCTGTCTACTGTCTTCTCTTTGTCTGTGCGTGTGGCTGTGTGTTTGTGTCAGCAGTGTGTGCAAGCGCAACAAATATACATATACAGTATATAGTCTGTGTTAGAAATTTCCTAACGTACTATATGTATGAATAACTCGTTTGTATATTTCCTCGTTAAGCAGTTTACCGTACTATTTTCATCTCACATCATTTCTTCTCTCTCTTTTCAGGTAAGCGTGAGGCGAAGTCGACTCTCGCCCCGGTGAGTGACAAGGAACGACGATTTTCCTCATAAGTTTCCTTGATAAACATCACACTCTGACTCATTCATACCGAACGTGAACATTTCATGCAACATCTGAATTTTATGAGAGACATTGGTATTGCACCAAACTGTAGTATGTTATGGACGCGGAATGGAAATATTATTTAGGCTCATCAAATAAAGGCAGCAATCAGCATCTAATATGGCCATTTAAAAACAATCACGCTTATGTAATGCAAATTTTAATATTATTGCAAATTGGATCCATGCTTGCAACTGGCAACTTCGCGCTGATCACCAAGCTACCGCCTTGGGGAGGGGGAGGATAAGAGGGAGGAAGAGGGGGACACGGGAGGAGAAGGAGAGGAGGATGAAAAGGGAAGGAGGGGGAGGAGGAGGAGGAGGAGGAGGAGGAGGAGGAGGAGGAGGAGGAGGAGGAGGAGGAAAAGGAAGAGGAGGAAGAGGAGGAAGAGGAGGAAGAGGAGGAGGAGGAGGAGGAGGAGGAGGAGGAGGAGGAGGAGGAGGAGGAGGAGGAGAAGGAGGAGGAGGGGGAGGGGGAGGGGGAGGGGGAGGGGGAGGGGGAGGGGTAGGAGGAGAAGGAGGAGGAGGAGGAGGAGGAGGAGGAGGAAGAAGAAGAAGAAGAAGAAGAAGAAGAAGAAGAAGAAGAAGAAGAAGAAGAAGAAGAAGAAGAAGAGGAGGAGGAGCAGGAGCAGGAGCAGGAGGAGGAGGAGGAGGAGGAGGAGGAGGAGGAGGAGGAGGAGCAGGAGCAGGAGCAGGAGGAGGAGGAGGAGGAGCAGGAGGAGGAGGAGGAAAAGGAAGAGGAAAAGGAAGAGGAGGAAGAGGAGGAAGAGGAGGAAGAGGAGGAGGAAGAGGAAGAGGAAGAGGAAGAGGAAGAGGAGGAGGAGGAGGAGGAGGAGGAGGAGGAGGAGGAGGAGGAGGAGGAGGAGGAGGAGGAGGAGGAGGAGGAGGAAGAACAGGAGGAGGAGGAGGAGTTGGAAAGGCGTAGGAGAAAGGGATCAGGGAAGGAGGGGTTGATAGGCGTCAGGGGGAGGCGTCTTGATTCCCCTCTTCCTTTGCTCTCATGCTTGGCTTAAGCCGACGTCCTTCGAGGTGCGAGGTGTCCTCCTGGCTGTGTAATACTCTTACTCTCATGGCTGTGTCTCGGGATTGGCGTGAGAGGTCTGTGTCCTAATGGCGCATGAACGATTGGTGAGTGTTGCGTATCCGCATGACTAGTATACGTATGGTTCTGTAACTTCATGTCTAGTACTCCATGCACAAAATAGATTTGTCGAAACATGAGATGGCTTTTGTGCATGTTTTTTTTTTTTTTTCTGCCATGTATCAACATGGTAGAGTATTTTGTCATTTGTCTGTTCTCGTGGTTTCATAACTTCATGAGTAATGTTGTCATGACTTAGTAAGTTTATGATTGTCATTTTCATAGCGTCGCAATGTCACCGACTACTTTTCTCATAGCTTCGTAACTTTATAATGTGCATTATCATGAATTTATATGGAATATGTGTTCTCACTTTACGCGAATGCATCCGTATTCCTGCTTTATTAGGCTGTCCCCACTAATATTATCTTCTGATGGTGCTGAACAAGCAGAATACTATAGAGCAAAGGAAGAAACGAGAATAAAAGGTAAATTGCCGAAGAGATACATTAGATAACACGGGAAAGGAGAAAACTCTTCCTTTCCAAGTAGAAATTGAGTGTTTCAGCAGGTTTGGAATTAAACGAGGAATGCCAATCGTGGCTTTGAGCCCTGACTTACAAGCGCGATAAAATTGAGGAAGTTGGTTTGTTGAAACTTTTACAAGCGCCGATTCCAGGGTTCGTGGAATGAGGTTTGAGGTTCATCGCGGAATGTCATTTGCGTCTCGTCCTCCAAATGCTGCAGATTGGAATCTTGCTCTTTTGTGGAAGGACGTTGGCTGTTGCATAAAGGTAGACGGGTGGACAGAGTGACAGGTGGATGAAGTAGAACAAGAAGTGTGTCTGTGTGTGTTTGCGCACTTTTATATATGTATCATTCACCACACGATAATGTTATCATTCAATAATCTGCAATAGAACATTGCGTATTTAAGACAGCTTGAAACATACTCGAGAATAAAGGCGAACTAGAAAGAGAGAGAAAGGGGCGAGCGGACAGAGGCGGAGGGGAAGCAGTCTTGAATGTGTATCACTAAGATCCGCTTCCTCATCACCAGGTGCGACCGATACCACAATGCTTAGTTTCCTTCCCGTCACTTTCCGCTGACGATGCGAGAGGTGCGCTGTTGCTCTCGGACGCGGACGAAAGTTCTGAGTACAGCATGTCAACGATCGGGGAGTGTTTTCCCTGGCCAGCGTACATTTATGAATTGTCATGTCCAGCTATGTGTCCTTTGTAGTTATCTAACTTGGAATAGAATGTGTGTCTTACGGCTACAAGTCCGTGGCAGCTTTCAGGTTATATTAGTATCACAGAGTTACCTTGGTTTTGCATTGCAGATTGCGCTCCTTGCTAATTATTCCATGAATAACATAGAGTATTGTGGGAGAGAGAGGAACACTGTGATTGTTGGATGAGGAACAGTGGCTGTCTTACGGGTGAGGCAAGCGTGAAGGGAGATGTTAGGAGAGGGGAACGCTAGGTAGCTATTGTGTAAAGGCGACTCCCATTCGTCCTTTGTGGCCGCGGGAATCAGGAGTGAACTTGGAGTGTGTTGGCTCCGTAAGCATGAGTTATGGCCTCTTTTATTCCGGAGTGACGTTGTGACACCCGCCCTAACTACTGCGTTTAGAATGGATTGTCTCACGCCCTCGAGCACTCCCTCGCCCTCTTTTTTTACCTTCCCCTCGTCACCTCTCCCCTCCTCCTCATTCTGTTCTTTCCCTCTTCCCTCTCTCTCTTCCAATCCAGTCCTCCCCCCCCTTTCTCTCGCCCCTTTCCCTTTTCCACGTTTTCTACCCTCTTCCTTTTCTTTTCCATTTCTTTTGCCTACGCTTCTACCCTCTCCTCTTCCTGGTACCACTATTATTACTATTCTTAGGATAATTTTTATTCCGTGCCCCTATTTTTTTTGTTCATTTTCCTGTTCTTCCTCCCACTCCCTTTCCATTCCCTCATTTCTTTATTTGATTTTCTCTCCCTTCGATTGACTTTTTCGCCTTCCTCCTCTTTCTCCTCCTCCTTCCGCGCCCCTCCCCTTCTCCTCCTTTCCCTGCCCCTCTCCTCCTCCTTCTCCTCTTCCTATAATAATAATAATGATAATAATAATCAGTAGTAGTATCATCATCATCACTCCTCCTCCTCTTCCTTCCTTCCTTCCTTCCTTCCTTCCTTCCTTCCTTCCTTCCCTTCCTCCGCTTCGTTTTACCCAAG
>NC_061842.1:10974417-10979417 GCF_019202785.1 Penaeus chinensis
GTGTGTGTGTGTGTTTGTGTGTCTGTGTGTGTGTGTGTGTGTGTGTGTGTGTGTGTGTGTGTGTGTGTGTGTGAATGTGTGCGTTTGTATATGTGTGTATGTTCCTCTGTGTGTGTGTGTGTCTGTGTGTTTATTTACATTTGATATTATGCATGCGTAAGTAAATACATGTATCGCTGTCGATGTAAGTCTATGGGTGTACGGCTACTTAGAATCCCCTAATTCACGTACTTGTCACTGGGCGATATTATTTATGTAGTAATAACTGTCCAGGCTGATGCAGCTTTTCTGGCGCACAATCGAACCAATGATCCAAACATCACAAAAAATGTCAGTGTGACATTTAGGTCTTAAGAAAAAAAAACAAAAAAAACACGAGATTGTCTCGAAACAATGAGAAAATAATAAGAATAATAGACAAGAAAAACAATGAAAAGAGACAGCCGAGGACCGAGATACAAAATAACGTGACGGGTGAGTGGGGGGCGAGGGGCTTGAGAGGAGGGGACGGGGGTCGAGGTGGGGTGGGGGGTTGGGGAGATGGCACTGGCACCTGGCACTGCGATGACCACCTGGGACGTCCCACAATCACCAAGGAGAGATGTCCGCAGGGCTGATCCTCGTGTCCTGCAGCTCATCCCTCCCCTTGTGTAAATAAGCAGTAGGAGGTTTCACTTTTTTACAAGCACATCATGCCTTGACGTGGAAAGCCGGTCAGGACGTCTTCAGGCTGTTTTTCTTTCTCTTTTTCTTCTTCTTTTTCTTCCTCTGCTTCGTTTGCTCAGATGTTTTCTTTTACTTCTTCATCGTCTTCTTCTTACTGGTATCATTTTAACAGTATTTTTATTTTGATTTTTTGGTCGACGCCGGAGCTGATGGTGTTACTTGCCTTCTGCTTACTTATAGTCTTGTACTTTTGTTCTGTTTTGCCCCCTATTTGTCTCCTAATTATTATATTTGCTGTTTTGATATTTTTTTATATTGTCTATTCGTTCTTTTTTAATAGATATTATTGTTAATATTATCATCACCATCATTATTATTGTTATTATTATTATTATTATTATTATTATTATTATTATTACTATTGCTGTTATTCTCATTATCAGTGTTATTATTGTTAATGTAACTTATTGGTAATAATAATGATAATGATATTATTATTATCATTATTATTGTTGTTATTATTATCATCATTATTATTACTGTTAAAATCTGTTATTATTATTATTATTATTATTATTATTATTATTATTATTATTATTACTTTTATTACTATTTTCTTTACTATTGTTGTTATTATTATTGATAATATTATTATGATTTTTATTATTATTCTTGTTGTTGATTTGTTGTTGATGATGTTGTAATCATTATTATTATTATCATTATTAATAGTATTAAAATTATTATCATTATTATCATAGCATTAACATTATTAAATCATTATTGTTATTATTATTATTATTATTATTATTATTATTATTGTTATTGTCATTAGTAATACTATTGTTATAATTTTTATTATGATTATTATTATTATTATTATTATTATTATTATGATTAGTAGTAGTAATAATAATAGTTATTTTATTTTTATTATTATCATCATCATTATCATAATCACCATCATCATCATTATTATTATTACCATTTTTATTATTATTATTATTATTTTTATTATTATTGTAATTATTATTATTATTATTATTATTATTATTATTATTATTATTGTTATTGTTATTATCATTGTGATTATTATCATTGTTATTATTATTATCATCATCATTTGTTTTTAATATTATCATTTTTATTATTATTACGATTTGTATCCTCATAAATCATCTTGTATTTAACTGCAAAAGATATCGCTGATTTGAGGCAGATGTCAATAATTTCATTTATCTACTGTATTTTATTTTTGTAATTTTCCTTTGCATCGAGAATACAGTCTTCACATAACATTCATAGAAATGCGAAGAGCATTTATATTTAAAGGGGCAGTTAATCTATCTTTCATTGCTTTTTGAATAAGATACAATCTGGGAAAGAAAATTTGATTGACGTTATTTACATAAAATAATGTATCGTCAATTTAAAGCCTTTATCTTATTTATGAATTGATTGATATCTTTATGCATTGTCATTCAAATTGACCTCTAATGCATTTTAATGTATTTGAGGTATTATTATCTTATTACCGCTTTCTATATGCGTTTTTTCTTTTTTTTCTTTTTTTCTTTTTTACATCTGACATGTGACGAAAATCTAATCGTAGTAAATATATTTTATTTGCTGTTTCATATTTTACATTTGGCAGTGCTACTTAACAGCCGTTTGTCAATTCTCTATGTGAGAAATAATTATTGACATCCCTCGTGTCAGCTGTTTCCCAAATGGCGTCGCGCCCGTCCCCGCCGCCCGCTCGCATAACCCTTTGCCCTTGTCCCTCTGCTTGCCGCCGATCCATCTTCACTCCGAAGGCTCTGTGGCGGGCGATGAATAGGCCTTCGGCTGCGTCGCCTCGGGAGTCGCCAGTTGGTTGCTGCCGGATTTTGTTGTTGTCATTTCCCTCGTCTTCGTATTTTCTTTTTGTTTTTGTTTTTTATGTTTTTCTATTTTTTTTCTCTCTCTCTCTTTCTTATACTTTGCGTTTTCGTCTACTTCTTCTCGTTTGCTTTTTCTTCTTCCTCTACTTCTGCTTCTACCTTCGGTTTTCTTTCTGTCAGTATTTATTTTCTTTTTCTTCTTTTTCGTCTCTTTGCCCCTCTTTCTCCTTCTCCTTTTCCAACTTCTCCTCCTATAATTCTTCTCCTTATAATTCGTATTCGTATCAGTATTATTGTTATTTTATTATTGTTATTGTTAATATTATTATTATTATAATCCTTCTTTTTCTTCCCCTTTTTTCCTCCTCCTCCTCTCACCATCATCACCATCGTCGTCATCATGATCATCATCATCATCATCATCATCATCATCATCATCATCATCATCATCATCATCATCATCATCATCATCATCATCATCATCATCATCATCATCATCATCATTATCATCATCATCATAATAATGATAATCTTATACCTCCTATTCCTCCTCCTCCTCCTCTTCCTCCTCTTCCTCCTCTTCCTCCTCCTATTCCTCCTCCTCCTCCTCTTCCTCCTCTTCCTCCTCTTCCTCCTCTTCCTCCTCCTCTCCTCCTCCTCTTCTCCTCTCCTCCTCCTCCTCCTTCTCCTCCTCCTCTTCCTCCTCCTCCTCCTCCTCCTCCTCCTCCTCCTCCTCCTCCTCCTCCTCCTCCTCCTCCTCCTCCTCCTCCTCCGTCGTGTTCTTTTCTGCACTTCATTCGAGGCATGACTTTCCGCCCTGAGAGGAGGAGGCGGAGGCACGGGCATCTCGCAGCATCCAGCCCCGAGTCCCAGGAGGCGCGCAGGGAATGGCAGGGAGTCGGCCTTTATGAAGCATTGTTACAGAGGTGATAACCCTTTAACACACATGTGTGTGTGCATGTATCACTGTCATGCTGGCTTCCCTGTGTAAACATGCTTGCCAATCAGCGATGTGATGTTCCCATATTAGGGCCACAGAACCAAGGAAGGTATTAGATTCAAAGTCCAGCGTGCTGATTCCCCAGGGAAGTATAGGCTCTGCTGTATTAAACTCCAGGCGGCCAGAGTAAAGACATCTGATAAACGGCATGTGTTCAGTTGTCTTAGAAAAGGTGTTAAAGAAACTAACTAGATTAACAAGATGCGATGAAAATGAAATGCCAGATTAGGTTGACTTAGTAGAATGTGCGTAACAAAATGTTTAAAACCATGGCCTGGTACAGAATCTTTCTAAGTACGGCCAGGCGCCAGTGTCAAGGGATACTTTAAAGTAAATGTAACGTTACTGGACAGATGAATCTAACTGTTGTAAGTGAGCATCCCACGCAGCGCGAAGCCACTAACTAGCATAATTAATTTTGATTTTGGTTATTTCACGAGCGACGCCGTAACCACCAACGCAAGTGCTTCGTGTTTATATAGGCTAATTGACTTTTATTGTTGGTGCAGCGCTCATAAATGGATAATTGTAGGCACAAGCCCATGCTTTTGTTTCCGCAAACAAACCGGCGGAGTATTTTCCCCGTTTCAAATTGTGCGAAGATATCGGACATAATTAAGTCATTAGCGAGCGGATCCTTGGGACGCCTGAGCCCGAGGTGAATTTGCAGAGCGTGAATAGCTGTGTTTAATGTGATACCCAGCATTACCTTCGGACAAAAGACGCGACGGAGAAAGAATTTTCGTTCCTTGTGCGAAAGGTCGCAGTTGCATTCGTTTTCTTTGACTGCGTTTCTCTTTTTCTTTCCAAATGAACCAACAGAATATTATTCAAATCAGGTTCGCGTAGCAGGAGAGAGGAATTGCTTTTTCAAATGATCGCCATGAAAAGCCGTAACTTCATTGCAATTGCCACACGTGCGTCCTCATTGCAGCGTCCTTCTGCATCCACTTGGCTGATCTTTTTAAGCCGGACACGATCTGCTTAATCTCGTGTTCCACTTTGTCGTTGTTTATGATTCATAGTGTTAATTTATTTTTGTACGATCACGCACACACGTTCGCACAAGTGCACACACGTTAGGTGTACACGACGTATGTATGTACGGACAGATACAAACCATTACACAAGCAGACAGATATATAAACATACAAGCAGCAAGCCAGACTTTGAATGCAGGCAGGGAGGCATGCAGGTCGGTAGATACACACACAAACGAACGCACGCACGCATGCACCCACGCACACACACACACACACACACACACACACACACACACACACACACACACACACACACACACACACACACACACACACACACACACACACACACATACACACACACACACACGGCAGATATAGATTACGAAACCGAAACCGAATAAGACTATTCAGCAAAGTAAACGGATTATCACTAAAATATTAACGATCAAGATAAGATCCTTGGTG
>NC_061842.1:10991917-10994417 GCF_019202785.1 Penaeus chinensis
TTTCATTCCTTCTTTCCTTTTTTAACTCAAGATATTTTTGCATGCTCTCTAAAAATGTACAATGCCACTCTCTTTTTCAATTTTACCTATGATGTGTTTGTTTTCCTCCATTCTTTTCTATCTCCTTTTCATTATTAATGTAAATTATCTCAGAAGCTTCAATGCATGTACACAGATGTAGAAAAATCGATACATCAAAGACGGACGGGAGACAAATTGACAGTAGACGTACATACACATATATATGTAATGTTAGATGTGTATGTAAGCATGTAATCGAGACTCCTATCCCTCGCTGGCGCCGCCGATGACCAGCGGCCACCCGGCGGCCTCGCGACATTCATGTGTCTCCTCAGTCACCGGAGCTTTTCACTGGTAAATAAATGTTGCCGTAATAACATGAAAGATTCCGTTCCGCCTCTTCCGCCGCCTTCAGGAAGTAAGACGGATCACTTCCCCTTGTCTGTGAGGAACGCTCATCGCTGGCCGTGTTCTTTGCCCCCCCCCCCCCCCCCATCCCTCCTTGTTCTTCCTGAACGCGGTCCCGCCTCGGCCGAGCACGGCGTCTGCCTCCCTGCACGGACGCGGCTCGTGCAAGTTGGAGGAGGCGTTGCTTTTATTTTTTTTCTCTCTCTCTCTCTCTCTCTCTCTCTCTCTCTCTCTCTCTCTCTCTCTCTCTCTCTCTCTCTCTCTCTCTCTCTCTCTCTCTCTCTCTCTCTCTATCTCTCTCTCTTTCTCTCTCTCTCTCTCTCTTTATGATGTTATCAGTATTTACTCGTGGTATGAAGAAAGTTAAGAAAAATAGTTAAAGGGTATTTTTGAGGAAAACTTTATCTTTTGCGTCTGTTCTTCATACATCTTTTGTTGGTCTAATTAGAGAAAATGTGTGCTTTGCAGAATCTGATTTGAATGTAGCGCTAAAAAGTAAAGTAATGAAAAAAAAAATAGATGATGAAGATTTTAAAAGTTAATTAGAACCAATAAAAATACTTTTTCATATTAAAACTCTGTTAGAAACCACAAATCATATTTTGCATTTGTAAAAGTAAAAAAAAAAAAAAGTTGCAGGTTTGAGGTTTACCATTTTGCAACATTTTCCAGCACCAGTACAAAAAAATACATATCCTGAAGTCTTAAGTGAAATTAAAATATCAAAAAGAATTTTATTGCGAATGGATTTTTTCATTTCATTACTATGATTGATCTGATGTCAAAGATGGGTTCCGCTCTCTAATGATTTATTATTCATCTTAAAGCACTTTCCAAGATTACCTGCAGTCTGAAAATCGTAAAATAGGAAATAATGAGTAAATAAAAGTTAATTTTTTTTTTTTTTTTTTTTTAGGAAATTGATTATTAATGACGGTAAGAATGATGGTAAGATTGATGATGATAATAAAGGTGACATTGATAGTGATGATAATGATAGAGGTAAGAATAATGACTATGATGATGAGAAAGACGATAAGAATGACGATGATAATGTTCTGATAAGAAAAGAATATAAGAGTGAATCGATTTATATTTAAGGCAGAGGTTGATAGTTATACGAATGAAAAATACCCTTGCGTGTAAATGTTCCGACTATGTGATTATAAGTTTTATTTAAGTGATAAAAGTAAAATAAAAAAGCGTTTTAAATACCCTCCCCCCCCCCCCCCCCGGTCGTCCGGTCGTCCTCTCCGCCCACGTCATCGTACGCCCACGGAACCGAACTCATATCACAACCTCCTTTTTTTTTGTCTGTATACCCCCCCCCCCCCCACCCTCCACCACCGCCCATGAAGTAATTTTCAAAACCATTAACTGTTCTGTTCCTTGACTATATATCGCTCTGTTTTTTTGTGTGTGTTTTTTTTTTATACACACACACACATGTGTGCGTGTGCTGTGGCGCGTGTGTGTCCCGTCCTGTCTGTCGTCTCTGTCTCGCCCTGTATATAAATTTCATGTCTGAGCCTGCAGACAGTTGTTTGATCCGATATATATATTAATTTATTTGTGTGTGTCTGTCTGTGTCCGTGTCTGTCTGTCTGTTTGTTATACGCTTTCTAATTAAATCATATAAAGACGCCATCCTCCCGCGGTCCCAACGCCGCGCCAGTGTCAACATGGAACCGCGTCCTGCAGGGCCACCCATTGGTCACCCTCCCCCGGCATCCCCTCGCCCTCCCACCCACGCCCACTTTGTGCACCAGGACGCCCGCGACTTTGTCCCGCTCTCGCCGCCTGCCTGGTGTTGATCGTTTGTCTTTATGCATGATGATTCATTGTCCTGTGTTGTCGCCGAGCTGCTGGGGACGCTCGTCTCGCGGCCGCGCTCTGTTGACGGGCTGATCGCGTCGTGGCCATTGGTGGCTCGGGCTCTGGTCTTCGCTCTGTCTGTCTCTGAGCATGGATGTATATATGCATGCTGCACTTACATACGCATAGGCATGTAGACACGTTTCTTCCATATCTTTGGCTCTCTCTCACGCCATGTCCTTGTCCTCCTCCTCCC
>NC_061842.1:11004417-11026917 GCF_019202785.1 Penaeus chinensis
TTTTCTTCTTTCTATATCGCTTTCGGATTGCATTTGCAGGATGTATTGGGTTATCTAATTATCTAATGTTTTTTTTTATGATTTCATTTACTGATGTGATTTATAATTCTGTCTTGGGCAAATATAGTTCCAAGCTTACTTCTGCTGTAGTATGGGATCTAACAAAAGCAGAAGCCTGTCTGCTTAGACGTGGGCAATCGTGATTACAGTTTTACATATATTTGACATAGTACAATATTCTTTGACTACTGTAGTTCTACATAGTAAAATAAAAATATTTTACTATGTTTTTACATAACACTATTCCTTGTTTACGGCAGTTTTACATATTAAATTTAAGATATAGTACGAGTATATCTTCCAGTGTATCAGATGAAATGAAATATTCACATAATTATTTATACTTTATGCTAGGTGGTGTGAAAGGCTGTATCACATTACATTCTGAGATATAGTGCTTGCTATCTCTATACTGATCATAGTGCCTTATGGTACAGCTTTCAGGCCTTTGAGTGTTTGTCAGATCTACTAGTTCTTCCTTATGAGAACTTTTCAATATATGTGCAACCCTAGCAAGAGGTATCCCAAGAGCTATGTTCACAGTATCTTTGCTTCAGGCTTCCTTCGCCAATTTGTCGACGTGGTCGTGCTTTCTTATGCCAACATAGATGGTATCCATACAAATTGAATGTTGAAATTGCGCTCGAGTGCGTTACGCTTAATGCAACTCACAATTTCCTCATCGCCACCTGCCACCTGTCATGTCCAACACTCGTTACTGTGTAATCGTTATACCAGTCATAAATACGTGATTTAAAGTGGTGCTCAAGGTAAGGAGGAATAGAAATTTTAAGCTTATCTATTTTTGCAGATTGACTGTTATCAACAGCGTATCTCGTTACTATTGCAAAGTGGTCACTGATTAGCTTTGTTGCAAGCATGCTTCTGACGTTTACATGCACAAGATCCCTCTTATTACGTAATCACACCTGCCTCCAGCCACGTGAGTTTGCCTGTCTGAATCATATGCGGTCATAGATCACAAAGTGTCGGACCTCTTCGCCATTTATATTACATTGACTATCTCCAAATGTATAACGTCTAACATTAAAATCTCCCATGCATATTGTGCCGTGATATTGAAAGTGAATCAGTTTGAGACTTTCTACACCTTGCGTATGCATTGTACAAAGGGAAAACCCAGGAGCTGTTCGAATATTTAAATGCTGATATTGCACATTATTGTCATCAGACTTCTGCACCAGCTTATGCGGTATGGTGTTACTGACATTAGTCAATAAACCTGTCATTCCTGTGTTTATATAGGAGCTGTACCCTGTGATTCTAGGGGCGATTTTTATTTTAGTGGCTGATGTGAAGGGCTCTTGTAAACAGATAATGTCAACATTATAGTTATGAATATAGTAAAGCAAGTCATTAATTCTTGACACCACGTATATTCCGTGAAAGAAAAGTAATTGTTTTCTTGTACCCCATCACACCCTATGATTAGCTAATTGGTCAAACCTATGTTTGATGAAGCCCTTTAGTCTGCATATGTGTTGCATCTTGCTTATTTGCACAGATTCTGCGCATTTTCCTCAAATTGATATTAGACGTATAATCCGTCCCTAATATTATTTCCTGAGTGTTTTCCCACAGTTCTTCCGTTTTCTGCACATCTTCGTTGGTGTTATTTTCATCGTCGTCACCGTTTTCAGATGATTCGATGGTATTGTGCATAATATCAGAGACCTCATCTTAATTTCCACGGTCCAATAGAGCTCGGCTGTATGAATCTTCCAAAGACTTAGTACACTTCAGATGGCGGCTGTTCTCCGGTCCATACAATGATCATCCTATTTAAGGGCTGTCCGTCCTTGTAAATCCTCCGAGCTTTAAAAACACCCGGAAGATGCAGTGCTTCTGCGGCGGCCTCCTTCGGAAACCTGGTAACAAGGTATTCCCCGTACCTTTTGCTTTTGGGTTGATAGTCGTCATAGTTCTGGAGATAAATCCCCGCGAAAGTGCCATTAACCATGAGGGCCACGTAGTTTTGTTGCTCCCGTTGTACGTAGACATAGCGAGAGGATGTCCACTTCTCCTGCACCATGTCTAGCGGGCCTTCCTCTTGGAGGGACGGCAGCTGGCTGACCTCCCTCATCCACCTGATTTTATCGACGGTAGACTTGTCCTTCTGAAAGGCCAGTGTTATGTACCTCTCTTTTCGCGTTGGTTGGTCTTTCCTCCGGTTGGTTTGTCGGCAAGTTGCTGGAGTCACATAAACCGGGGTTATAGATTCCGTAGACTTTATCCCCTTGCACTAAATAGTGGAATATAAACTTATATCCGCACTTTATTAGGGGAATCTCGTGTGTCTAGAGCCAGTAGAAAGGCCGGAAAGACGTTGGATAACGCAAGATAATCATCATACGCCTGAAAAAATAGTCAAGTCATATGAAACAAGAAGGTGCTATGATGAATTCGATGTCAGTTGTACGGAGAAACGAGAAGAGCGGAATTTACATTAGATTATCGAGGGCCATGTTATGTGGCGTTTCAGCCAACTTGAGACATACCCACAACATTTCATGACGTTATCACAGTTAGATTATTTTTATATTGTTTTAACTGTAACTCCGAAATACACTAATATAAATTATTTCATTATTATTTCATAAATGTGAGATAGTAAGTAAAGTACTAAATTAAACAGAAATGTTAGAACTGGCGTATTTTGCGTGTTTTGTTATTGCATATACATGTTGGTCGGGGGCAGTAACAATGGTATCGGTAAAACTGTTCAGAATGTTTCATGATACAGCACATGAAATACAAAAATTAACTAAATCAACAATTGGAAGAAAATAAGATCAATAGGCTTATTCAGGACAAGAGAGTTGTAAAACATGCCAACCTGAATTATAGTAAATGGCCATTATTTGCATTTTTGGTTATGATATGTGGTCCGGATCGCTGAATATCGAACATTGCGGCAAACGATGATGACCAAGAAGTATTACCGAAACTGCCTGATGCGGAAAAAATAATGTTGAGGAATGTTGGTAAATGTAGAGGCAAAAAGGCAAGGAAAACTGATCCATGTATGGCGAGCCTGGGTCTCTCTCTCTCTCTCTCTCTCTCTCTCTCTCTCTCTCTCTCTCTCTCTCTCTCTCTCTCTCTCTCTCTCTCTCTCTCTCTCTCTCTCTCTCTCTCTCTCTCTCTCAAATAAAATCTATACACACGAGCGTGAATTTAACCACATATTATTTGCTTTGAAGATTTGTTCCGTGTATTTGAATGTTACTAGCGATTAGATCCAAATTTTAGTACACACGCCTAATAAAAAACAGACAACTGAATAGTTGTTGTTCTTAAAACATAAGTTAGGCAGTATGTAAACAGGTATGCAGTACATCAATGAAAAAAAGAAAAAAAAAAAAAAAAAAACAGATAAAATAAGACACACACACACACACACACACACACACACACACACACACACACACACACACACACACACACACACACACACACACACATATATATATGTGTGTGTGTGTGTGTGTGTGTGTGTGTGTGTGCACATATATATAAACGTCCATTTCTGATCTTGACTGGTCACGGGCAGTAATTTGCAAGCTAGTGTTTTTTTTTTTGGTCCCATTCTCTATATTAAAGAATCAGCTGATCCTTCCTTCCATCCCCATTGCCATCGCTCGATCTTGCGTCAGTTTTCATCTGTATGTTTATTTATTCATGTACATCTGCATTAGAGATCTTTGCATGCGAAATGGGGGAAGAAAAAGTCTGTAATTGTATAACGATATTTTTGGTATAGAAATGTATCCAATGTCAAATCAGATTAGAAGTAAATGAGATATTATCCTACTATTTGTGATAAATAAACTCTGGATTTCGATATGCCTCATGTTGGATGAAAACGTATGTTGTTTTCGTCTGTCTTATTAACAAAACAGGGAAAGTTGTCTTCTTTTGTAACTTCAGCCGGTCTCCTTTAGGTTCCAGGAAAGGCTCATGGTGTCATGATCTTCCGTTTTAGGCATGTTTTTTATTTATTTATTAATGTCTCTCTCTCTCTCTCTCTCTCTCTCTCTCTCTCTCTCTCTCTCTCTCTCTCTCTCTCTCTCTCTCTCTCTCTCTCTCTCTCTCTCTCTCTCTCTCTCCTCTCCCTCTCCTTCTCCCTCTCCCTCTCCCTCTCCCTCTCCCTCTCCCTCCCCCCCCTCTCTCTCTCTCTCTCTCTCTCTCTCTCTCTCTCCTCTCTCCTCTCTCTCTCTCTTCTCTCTCTCTCTCTCTCTCTTCTCTCCCTCTTCCCCCTCTCCCCCCCCCCCCTTTTCTTCCCCTCTCTCTCCCCCTCTCTCTCTCTCTCTCCCCTCCCTTCTCCCTTCCCTCTCCTTCCCCCTCTCTCTCTCTTCTCTCTCTCTTCTCCCTCTCCTCCCCTCCCCCTCTTCCCCCCCCCCCCTCTCTCTTTTTTCTCTCTCTCTCTCTCTCTCTCTCTCTCCCCTTCTCTCTCCCTTCTCCTCTCCTCTCCCTCCCCCCCCTCTCCTCTTTCCTCTCTCCTCTCCCCTCCTCTCTCTCTCTCTCTCTCTCTCTCTCTCTCTCTCCTCTCTCTCTCTTCCCCCCCTCCCTCCCCCCCCCTCCTTCGCCTTCTCCCCTCCCTCCCCCCCCCCCCTTCCCCTTCCTCCCCCCCCCTTTCCCCCCTTTCGACCTCTCTCCCTCCCTCCCTCCCTCCCTCCTTCGACCTCTCCTCCATTCCTCCCTCCTTCCCTCCTTCGACCTTTTCCCCCTCCCTCCCTCCCCCCCCCTCCTTCCTCTCCCCTCCCCTCCCCCTCTCCTTTTCCCCCCTTCCCTCCCTTTTTCCCCCCTCCCCCCTTCCCTCTCCCTTTTCCCCTCTCCCTCTCCCTCCTCCCTCTCCCTTCCCCCCTCTCCCCCTCTCCCTTCCCCTCTCTCTCTCTTCCTCTCTCCTCTCCTCTCTCTCCTCTCTCTCTCTTCTCTCCTCCCCTCTCTCTTCTCTCTCTCTCTCTCTCTTCCCTCTCCATCTCACTCTCCCTCCCCCCCCCCCCCTTCTCTTTTTTACTTTTCTCTCTCTCTCTCTCTCTCTCTCTTCTCTCTTCTCTCTCTCTCTTCTTTTCCCTCCCCTTCTCTCTCTCTCTCTCTCTCTCTCTTTTCCCCTCCCCTCTCTCTCTCTCCTCTCTCTTCTCTCTCTCTCTCTCTCTCTCTTTTTTCCCCTTTTTCCCTCCTCCCTCCCCCCTTCCCCTTCACCTCTCCCCCTCCCTCCCTCCCCCCTCCTTCGACCTCCTCCCTCCCTCCCCCCCTTCCCCCCTTCGACCCTCTCCTCCCTCCCTCCCTCCCTCCTTCGACCTCTCCCCCCCTCCCCTCCCCCCCTCCTTCGACCTCTCCCCTCCCTCCCTCCCTCCCTCCTTCGACCTCTCTCCCCCCTCCCCCCTCCCCCTTCGACCCTCCCCTCCCCCCCTCCCTCCCTCCTTCGACCTCTCTCCTTTTCTCTCTCGCTATCCACTCTCACCCCTGTAATATGAATGGCCACCAAATCGTCAACACGGACGACCTGCTCCAAATAGAAATAATCACAGATATTTATGCAGTGGCTAGGTATTACAGCGCCGAAATTCGGTAAAAGATTCAAATTAAACTCTTGGTGAATAATGGAATACTCAAATTGACTTTGGGTGAATAATGAAATTATAATAGGGAGGGGGTTTGGGGGGGGGGGAGGGGGAAGGGGGGGGGGGCGGGAATGACGTCACAGGCTTTGTCATGAATCACGGGGGTAAAAAACCGCTTTGGGGCGGGGCCCTTTGTCGTCGTGCCTTTTACTTTTCCCCGCAGCACGCTTTCGCACACGCGCACATAACCCATATATATTAATATATATATATATATATTATATAATATAATTATATATAATATATATAATATATATATAAAATTTTTAAATATAAATTATATATATATATATATATATAAAATATTAAAAATTATATAATATTATATTATATATATATATATTATTTTATATATATTATAATATATGTGTGTGTGTGTGTGTGTGTGTTGTTTTGTGGTGTGTGTGTGTGGTTGTGTTGTGGTGTGTGTGTGTGTTGTGCGTGCGTGTGGTGCGTGCGTGCGCGTGCGTGCGTGCGCGTGTGTGCGTGTGTGTATATATAATATATAAAAATATATATTATATATATAAATTAAAAAAATTATATATTTTTATAAAATATATATATATTTTTTATATTTATTAAAATATATATATATATTTATATATTATTATAATTGTTGTTATTTTTTTTTCTTATCATTTTTATTATTGTTTTTATTATCGTTGTTATTATTACTGCTTTATTATTATTGTTATTATCATCAGTAGTAGTAGTAGTACTATAATCATCATCATTATTATTATCATTATGATTATTCTATCCTAATACTTCGTTAGTTTATTTGTATATCGGGTCTGCCCCTAGCAAAGAATTAAAGGATCGTCCAAAGACAATCAACATAATATCGTGGTTAATTTTCTCTTGATTTATGGCTGTACGAATGATCTTTGCATGCGCGCACTTTTGTTAAAAGAACATTAATTTTACCAGCACCTCTTTATTAATCATTAGACAGATATTTAGCCCATGGTTGCAATACGACCTGACCTGAGGATTGGCGTGCTTGCGGATAATCTAGTGGATGTGGATGTGATTTACGGTTTTCATGTCCCTATATCATTTGCATTCTAATGGGGCGACAAAGCATGAATGTTTCTAACAAAGGCCGCGGGTTTGCGTGCGTGGTTGTGTATATATGGCATTTATGAAAAATCGTGAGGTAGGCAGACTGAGAGAGCTGGATAAATAGAGTGAGAAATTGAGAGAAACTGGGAAAGAGGACGAGGGCGAGAGAGCGAGCGAGAGAGAGAGAGAGAGAGAGAGAGAGAGAGAGAGAGAGAGAGAGAGAGAGAGAGAGAGAGAGAGAGAGAGAGAGAGAGAGAGAGAGAGAGAGAGAGAGAAAAGAGAGAGAGAGAGAGAGAGAGAGAGAGAGAGAGAGAGAGAGAGAGAGAGAGAGAGAGAGAGAGAGAGAGAGAGAGAGAGAGAAAGAAAGAGAGAGAGAGAGAGAGAGAAGAGAGAGAGAGAGAGAGAGAGAGAGAGAGAGAGAGAGAGAGAGAGAGAGAGAGAGAGAGAGAGAGAGAGAGAGAGAGAAACCCAAATCAATAAAGAAGCAGTTGCACCATAACCAGGACGACTACCTCGAAGGGACGACCAGCGACACTGGTCCTCAAGAGTGAGCTTCAGCCTGAGACCAAATCCCGCTTCCACGGTTCGCTCGTCCTCGGCAGCCTTAAGGGATCAAGGGGCGGCTGCTGCAGGCTCAAAAGTATCAGTCATGTCGGAGGCTCGTCCTAATCTCATCCTCCTCGCCCATGCCATCATTAGCCACGTTTGTTGCTGGAGATGAGCAGACAACGGCGATCGAGGCACCCTTCTCACTTCCTGTTTTTCCTTTAGCTAGAGCGTTTGTTTGGTTCCATTTGCCCATTTTGTATTTCTGATTTTATTCATCTCCCTTAGCTTCTTGCAAACCTTTTTTCTATTGTTAGTCCACTCAATGTAACAATATCCAAACAAAATTGCGAAGGAATATTGTAGTTAATGCTCTTGCAAGGCGGAGATCTGACGCACTGGTTATTCTGCAGCTGGAAGTCTTCAGTATAAATGCTTTGAGAGCTAATTAAAACGCGAACATTGTGGACGTTCTCGGAAATCGTAGGTGTTGCAGCCTCGCGAAGGCATTTCCAGTTGCCTTTGACGTCGTCAACGGAATCGCCTAAACGCAGTGTCATAACCTTCCAGGCTTTTGATTCCCGACAGCGGATGGTGTTGCTTAAATTAAACTATCTCTACCTCTCCTCCTCCTTCAAGTACGCTGTCAGACTCTGACAGCCTCTTCCTTGAAGCCACGTCAATCTTGAACAAGATGGAGCAGCTATTCATCCTCGCAGTCAAGACGGAGGCATCAAGCAGCTCTTTTCTTTGTTTTTTAGATCTGGAATTTTACGCTCGATCGCCGGTTTTGGCAACTTTTCTGTGCTTCTCTTTTTTCTTTTTTTTTTTTCTTTTTGGCTGTCTATCTGTCGCTCCTTCTCTCTGTCTCCTCATATCTGTGTCTCTCTCTTACTCTCTCTCTCTCTCTGTCTCCTCATATCTGCGTCTCCCTCTCTCTCTCTCTCTCTCTCTCTCTCTCTCTCTCTCTCTCTCTCTCTCTCTCTCTCTCTCTCTCTCTCTCTCTCTCTCTCTCTCTCTCTCTCTCTCTCTCATTTTTTTCTCCCTTTCTCCTTCTCTTTGAAGTGGAGGTGTTATTTATATGGATTCCCTACGCCCGATAGATATCTGTGCTCCGTGCTCTGAGCTTTTGTTAATGTCATTTTCTTTTTTTCAGGTGAGTAAGGAATGGTAGCGTTCGTCGCGAAGGTCGCCCTTTTATGTAGGGTAAAGTAAGTACTATGATATTTTTTTTCTAGGTGAAAGAATATTTAAAATGGATATCTGGGAACGCTTGACGACATATGTGTTTAAATGTTCTGACCCGGGATATTGTAATATATATATATTTTTTTTTTATCACCCCTCTTTTTATGTGTATAATTACATAGCATGTATGTCCACATACGAGTGTGTGTGTGTGTGTGTGTGTGTGTGTGTGTGTGTGTGTGTGTGTGTGTGTGTGTGTGTGTGTGTGTGTGTGTAGACTAATGTTTGTGTGTCTCTATGACTGTATATATATGGGGTACCTATATTGGAGTACCTACAATAAAAGGGTAATAATGACTTTTCTACGCCAGGTGAGGTATATATGATAGCGAATTTTAGTTGGTGTAAACACTGATGCAAAATACAGTGAGAGTTCAATGTTTGTTCATCAAATATTCATATTCCCAAGGTTGCACAGCTTTCATAGATCGCTGATTTGAAATTCGTATATGGTATTCTCGCATCTGATCGGTATTTACAGTGCAGCTAGATAAATGAATTTGAGCGAGCTGTCCTCATTAGCCGATATATTAGCCATCACAACCTCTCTTCTTTCTCTGCCCCCCCCCCCCCTCTCTCTCTCTCTCTCTCTCTCTCTCTCTCTCTCTCTCTCTCTCTCTCTCTCTCTCTCTCTCTCTCTCTCTCTCTCTCTCTCTCTCTCTCTCTCTCTCTCTCTCTCTCTCTCTCTCTCTCTCTCTCTCTCTCTCTATCTATCTATCTATCTATCTATCTATCTATCTATTTCTGTGTGTGTGTGTGCGCATGTGTGTGTCTGTCTGTTTGTCTGTTTTCTTTTTCTCTGTATTCATTAAGACACACACACACACACACACACACACACACACACACACACACACACACACACACACACACACACACACACACACACACACACACACACACACAGAGAAAGAGAGAGAGAACTGCGCGCGCATATCCTCTTTCTCACAGACACGCGCGCTTGCACACGTATTTACTTACTCATACATTTCTGTCTCGTTTGCGCAGTTACAACTCTGCGTCATTTATTTTTCAGAGTCCTTGCCTGGACGCAGTCAGTACCAAAATTATGAAGTAGTCTTATACATGGTTAATTACCCTTGCAGGCAGGTTTAATCTAGTGTTATCAGTTTAATTGCAAACATTGGCCATTAGACAATGGTAAATTGAACAATTGAATTAACGATTTTTTTGTTTAATTTGCGGACCAGTATAGTCGCTACACCTTAGGTGCAGTAGTATAGCTTTCTAGAATTGTAAAATGTTCTAGTCATATTCCAGATATGTTGTACGTCTATGATTTGGCTTTTGTGAAACGCATTTGTGCCTTCCACGGTGAGGTCTGTAATGAAAGCTGGCAACATATCACCGTAGATTAATGGTCGTGCTGTGATCATGTACAGTACCACGTAGTCCAGCCAATGAATTTCCTTGGGTCCTTCGTTCTCCTCTTATAACGTACAGTTATAAATTATCAAAACGTGTGCTCATACATATTGGAAAGCCTGCTTGTTTAGTGGCACGAAATTCCTAAGCACAGAATACGCTGACATCAAAAACAGACAGATAAAACTGTGAGAAGGCAAGGCTCATAAACCTGTGCAGCGATAAATATTTGAGAGCCAGAAGTAAGGACGGTCATTATTACAAAACTGGGGTAGTAAGAGTTGATTTATTAGGGCAGTAAACATTAAGATGGTCAGGCTACAAATATTAAACAGTTGAGATAGTTAACACTTGGTGCATTTACCTGCATCAGTGACATGGGAAACTGTGAAAGTGTCAGTGGTTGCAGCAATGCTTCATAATAAATAAAACAGGGGAAGCGAAGACGTAACATCTGAAATATGAGTTCGCAATCCTCTCTGCAAAAATATTTTCAGCGTTGTTTTGATGGCACCGGATACATAAATCCGCTTTAATTGTTGGGTATTGCTGCAGTTGCCTGTTATCTTTAGTAATTCTGATGTTCTGACTTGGAGTATCATCATCACTGATTGTCTGTATTGTTACTACTGTTGCAGTTTATCATAAGGATTAGAAGTTGCATTGTTGCTATTAGTAATAGCTGTCGAACCAATACAGAGCATTACTGCCACTGTCGAGGTTGTTATTACCACCATTCTTTTCTATAAATATATATTGCAGTAGGCCTCGACATTGTTCCTTGTTTTTTACTGCTGTCACGGTTATTACAGTCATTATTACTTTTATCAACATGATTTTTTATATATTAAGATTTTGCTCTAAGATCATTTATGAGCTATATGATTACTACTACTACTGTGCCATTGGTGCTATCTTCATTATTATTTTACTGCTTCTGCTATTACAGTTTACGCTTCGATTATATCACCGATGTCTTTAGAAGCCATTGTCGTCGCCTCCGCCATCCACTCACAGATAAGATCATAAATGGCATTTTTCTCACGTGGTCGTATATCACTCAAAGGATTGGGATCTATAAATTAGGCATTTACAACTCCATCCGGCAGGCGTGGAGTGGTTATGTCTGTCCTTCCCCTTGTTGATAATTGGCCAGGTTCAGGTGCCAGGAAATTAATGGTATTTAGATTAGTGAGGAGGCAAGACTGAGTTGCAAATGACATGATGTACAATGTGCAAAATTAGAATGTGTTTGATGCAGTTTCATGTCATCGGGAGGGGGGCGGGATGGTCATCCGTCACCGTGCAAGCTTCATTACTTGCAACCGGAAAGGCTTTTTCTAAGGATTAATTACGAGTGAGATTAGTTGAACTACAGACGCTGGTTGTGCTGTAGCCAGACGTTTGATTACGTCCCAAAGATTCCCTGACCGGAGTGCGGCGGTCGCCGTGCCGTATTTCCTGCGTTCTCTTTATTTAAATGTCTTAAAATATTAGGTTTTTTCGAGCTGATTTGTGATGTTAATTCACTCTTTTTTCTCGATATTTTGCACGCGTGTTGAGGCGCGGAGGAAGGGAGCAAAATCCATTACTTTTATTAACATTTAATCTTTTTGTTTTCGCCGTAAAACTCATTATCCGTTATCAGAGTCAGGCAGGGGAGGTTCTAACACCGGAGGTAAATTACTGTGGAAAATTGGGATCTCCATCTCTCTGTCGAGGCGTAACGCAGTTAGTGTTAAGGTCATCAGAATCCCTGGCTGATCTTGGCTAATTTGCCAAGAGGTTTCATTACGGCCTTATTCCTCTGCCGTAGGTCTGGTGGGGAGTTAGTTGGGCCCGCCGCCTATTAATGTTGCAGGCTGGAGTGCCTTGTTTAAGCCTGTTATAAGGATTATGTCAGAAGATGTTTGTTGTGGAAGAAATACTGAATTAAAACTGAAGAGGGAAAAAGGAGGACCTTTCACATAATTGCTAGATATACATATAGCGAAATAGATAGATAAATAGATAGATAAATCAATAATTTGATACGAAATACACATGATGACAACCAAGATGCTGGGACATCGCCGGGTTGACAGGTACATTTATTAGGTTGTAATTACCGGTCTGTCATGGCGTGTGTTTGCAGAAGCAATTAATACATAATGAAGCTTTGTTTGTTTCGGGATTAACGGAGCATTCAGACCATCAGTCATTAGCGGAATATCCACATAATATTAATAGTAAGTATAGTATGAGTCTAGATACATTGGAATACAGACGCAGTCAACAGAGGGTGGATTAAATGACGAAGCGGCGCTAGACATGTAAGAGCGATTTTGATATTGACGATACTACAGAAATTTTAATCCCAGTTTGACTTTTAAATGAAGTGACTGTCAATACACCCATACTCGATTGGAAATAAAGGTTTTAGTTCGTCTGATAGTTTCATTTTCTTATTTATAGTAATGATGGCTTCACAGGCAAAAAAAAAAAAAAATGATGTTGCAGTGCATTCTAGTGCAGACGGACGACCAGTAGATTCAGGTCACACAAGGCACAGGACGCATGCCTTTCCCATACCGTGCTCGGAAAATACGACCCGAAAAGTCGCACTAATGCAGTAATTACGACCCGCACTGTTTGTTAACCCTTTTTTATAGTGATCTCAGATTCCAGTGTGTGTCGTGCGTTCCGTCTGTCTCGACAAGTAATGAGTGATTGTTAGGTGGCTGCCTGAGTTACTGCCTCGGGCCACGCCAGCCGCTTGCTACCACACTTCCCTCTACCTCTGCCACCAATACCAGTCCTTCCACCACTCTTGCTGCCGGTTTCCCTCATGCCCTCTTCTCTCTACGGGCACCACTTTTGCCATCAGCTTGGCTTTCGGCTCCAGTGTTTCTACTTCCCCTGCCGCTATGCACTCTGACCCTGCCACCAGTACCACCTCTGCCACCGATAAAACTTCGTTCTGCACTCGCTGTGGTATCTGCCGCTGCACCCAGAACTACCCCCCCCCCCCCCGCCGGATAATACACTCATTACCACACTCGGGGCGTTTTTCACTGCCAGACTGGACGACTGCCGCGTGACCAGAGCCTTTGATGGAGGTCATCATGATTTGAGAGATGATTTAAGTATAGTTTGCTTTTTGCGTTAAAAAAGATTGATTTTTGTCCGGCCTTTGTATTCGTGTTTTTTTTTTTTTTCTCTCTCTCTCTCTCTTTTCTCTCTCCCTTTCATTTTCTTTCATTGCATTTTGGATTATTGTGCTTTCTTAACCGCCTGTCATTATGCTTAATGGCAGATAAACACACACGGAGAGGAGAGCGAAGACGGAGAGAGTACATTAGATTACCATCTCAAAATATGCACTCAGTATGTAGTGACCATAAAATGCAAGACCCAGTCTTAGTACAGCAGTACCGAGAACACTTTTGTAGCGTGACACAAAGAGAACAGAGAACGGGGCGAGAGCTTAGATCCGAGGGGAGACAGAGGGGAGACGGAGGGGAGTCCTTAAGATGGACACTATGCTTAGAGGGGATACGAAGTCTAGGGCACAAAATCACAGTAAGTGGCTGGGCGACCGCAGTGACCGGGGGAGGGGGGGGGGGGGCAGTGCCAGGTGAGGCGGTCAGAGGGGAGGGGCAAGAAGGGAGGGGAGACAGGCGCCCTCACTGTACCCGCACGCGAATTCACCATTATACAAAGTGACGCAGATGGGCGAGCTGATGAAGATAGGACCATGGTAGGGAGGGGAAAGCAGGGGGGGAAGGGGTGGGAAAGGGAGAAAAGAAGGAATGAAGGGGAGAGAAAGGAAAAGCGTAAATGAAAAGCGAAAGTCGAAAACAAGAGGGGAAGTCTCAGGTTTGTCATTACCAAGGAAGAAGAATAAAGGTGCGATGTGAACCACGAGGAGGGATTCTGGGCGCCGACAGACAGGCAGGTAAGCAGCCCTACGTTCACTTGACACCTAACATTTTAGGCTAACGACCAATAACAAAAAAAAAAAACTTGACGTTTCCGAGGCAGTGCGATCGGGTTTGTTTACAAACAGTACTATATACTAGGAGCAGTAATATATATATATATATATATATATATATATATATATATATATATATATATATATATATATATATATACATATATATGTGTGTGTGTGTGTGTGTGTGTGTGTGTGTGTGTGTGTGTGTTTGTTTGTGTGTGGGTGTCGGTGGTTGGGTGAATGCTTGTGTGGGGGGATGTGGGTGCAAATTATATACCCGTACATGTTTCCTTAATTATTTTTATTTATTAATTAACTTTACTGATTTATCAACCCAATGCCGACGGGCATGACGTGTACGTACGTGCTATGCCCGCTGTGAGTTACTTGTTTGATTGTCTTTACACATAGATGGCTACACTTGTACTAAGTCACCAGTGAGCCAGTTACAAGTACTGATTGTCTCGCCAACTTACCCTTTTCTTTGATTTACGATTTTTTTCCGTGATCTTATTTTGCTGTCACTAATGTTTATAACATTATAGTTATTATAATCTTTATAGCACTAGTAAAAAATACGTTTTTCCCGCCAATTCAAATCAGGTAAGGTCACAAGGTCTACTAATTGACTCCTTTGTGGCTAAGCACTAGCAGAGCCGTCTATGAGACATTTCACAAAAAAATATAGAAAATGGGCACAGCATTTTCCCCATTTTTTATTCATTTTCCCAGGCAGGCAGGTATATTAATAGATAGACGACAGACAGTCAAGAAGGTGGGCAGGTAGATATATAGTTAGACAGGTAGGGTAGAAGGGAAAAAATGAAGGACAATCAGGGAGGGAGAGAAAGAGAGACAGATAGACAAACAGACAAGCGGGCATGCAGGTAGGCAAGCAAACAGGCAGGCAGACAGAAAGACGGGCAGACAGAAAGACAGGCAGACAGGCAGACAAACAGACAGACAGGCAGAAAAAGAGAAAGAAAACGAAAAGAAAGGAGAAAAACAAAGAGGATCTTCTCCATCCGCTGGCGTGGGAGTCTTACACCCTCACGTTAGTGTTGAAATGTGATGTTTGAAAATCGGAGATGATTAACAGAGAAGATGAAATGTTCGATTAAAGATAGGTTGATTGGCGAAAAAAAATAGAGAGAAAAATGCGTGTGTGTGTGTGTGTGTCTGTGTGTGTGTGTGTGTGTGTGTGTGTGTGTGTGTGTGTGTGTGTGTGTGTGTGTGTGTGTGTGTACTCTGTATATGTATACAATATATTTAGAGAGAAAAAAAAACATTATACATTGGAAAAAACGAGACGGGGATAAGTGCTAAACCCGATAAAGAGAGGGTAAAGAACGGATATGTGGGACGAGGGGGCAATGCGAGTGATAATGAGGTGGGTAGATGTGTGGGTGGAACGAGGGTGAGGGACAGCGGTCGGGTAATTGGTACAGAGGGGAAAGGGGGAGGAGGGAGGAGGGAAGCTGAGAGGAGGAGGAGGAGGAGGAGGGAGGGAGATACGGAGGGGAAGAGGGAGGAGGAGGTGGAGGAGAAGGAGGGGAGGGTGGCGAGCGTGAGGGAGGAGGAGGAGGAGGAGGAGGAGGAGGAGGAGGAGGAGGAGGAGGAGGAGGAGGAGGAGGAGGAGGAGGAGGAGGAGGAGGAGGAGGAGGAGAAGGAGAAGGAGGAAAAGAGAGGCTGGAAGAGGACAAGGGGGAGGAGGACCAAGAGGGGAAAAAGATGGAGGGAGACCGAGAGATGGTAGGTGGATGAGAGGAAGGAAGGAAGCGAGTGGCAAAGAAAAGGAAGAGATGAGGCGGAATGGTGGCTGGATGAGTTTGACAAGAGAAGAGGAGAAAGAGGAAGAAAAATAAGGTGAATGGTAGGATGAGGAAAAGAGAGAAGAAAACTGGAGAGAATGAAGGAAAGAAAATCGAGGGAGGGGCAAGAGAGAGAAAGAGGGGAAGCAGAAGGAGAAACAGATGGAGAGGGGATGAGCGGCTGAGTGGACGAGGTGGGGGAGCAGGGGCGTTGGAGGGTGGCCGGGAGGTAGGGAGAAGCTGGGAAATCGAGGAGGGGGAGTAGGGGTGGTGGGAGGATGGGGGAGGGAGAAGGAGAGAGGGAGGGAGAAGGAGAGAGGGAGGGAGAGGCTGGGAGATCGAGGAGGGGGAGTAGGGGTGGTGGGAGGATGGGGGAGGGAGAAGGAGAGAGGGAGGGAGAGGCTGGGAGATCGAGGAGGGGGAGTAGGGGTGGTGGGAGGATGGGGGAGGGAGAAGGAGAGAGGGAGGGAGAAGGAGTGAGGGAGGGAGAGGCTGGGAGATCGAGGAGGGGGAGTAGGGGTGGTGGGAGGACGGGGAGAGGGAGAAGGAGAGAGGGAGGGAGAAGCTGGGAGATCGAGGAGGGGGAGTAGGGGTGGTGGGAGGACGGGGGAGGGAGAAGGAGAGAGGGAGGGAGAGGCTGGGAGATCGAGGAGGGGGAGTAGGGGTGGTGGGAGGATGGGGGAGGGAGAAGGAGAGAGGGAGGGAGAAGGAGAGAGGGAGGGAGAGGCTGGGAGATCGAGGAGGGGGAGCAGGGGTGGTGGGAGAAGGAGAGAGTTGAGGGAGAAGCTGGGAAATCTAGGAGGGGGAGTAGGGGTGGTGGGAGGATGGGGGAGGGAGAAGGAGAGAGGGAGGGAGAAGGAGAGAGGGAGGGAGAGGCTGGGAGATCGAGGAGGGAGAGCAGGGGTGGTGGGAGAAGGAGAGAGGGAGGGAAAAGCTGGGAAATCTAGGAGGGGGAGTAGGGGTGGTGGAAAGACGGGGGAGGGAGAAGGAGAGAGGGAGGGAGAGGCTGGGAGATCGAGGAGGGGGAGCAGGGGTGGTGGGAGGACGGGGGAGGGAGAAGGAGAGAGGGAGGGAGAAGTAGGGAGATCGAGGGGGGGGAGGACGGGGGAGGGAGAAGGAGAGAGGGAGGGAGAAGG
Organism: Penaeus chinensis; assembly: GCF_019202785.1. Classification (NCBI taxonomy): domain Eukaryota; kingdom Metazoa; phylum Arthropoda; class Malacostraca; order Decapoda; family Penaeidae; genus Penaeus; species Penaeus chinensis. Next base: position 11,021,297 of record NC_061842.1, read on the forward strand.
AGAGAGGGAGGGAGAAGGAGAGAGGGAGGGAGAAGGAGAAAGGGAGGGAGAGGCTGGGAGATCGAGGAGGGGGAGCAGGGGTGGTGGGAGGATGGGGGAGCGAACAGCGAATTTATATGTGGGCTCCCGGTGATCGACTCAAGTCAGTAACCAAACGTAGGAATGTTGTAATGAGACGGAAATTGGTCCTGGTGGCGGGAGATAACCGAGAGAAGGCGGGAGGGGAAGGGGAGTAGGCGAGAAGAAAGATGAGGAGAAGAAAGAAGAGAGAAAGGGGGACGGAGTTGGAGAGAAAGAGGTGGAGACAGAGAGAGAGAGAGAGAGAGAGAGAGAGAGAGAGAGAGAGAGAGAGAGAGAGAGAGAGAGAGAGAGAGAGAGAGAGAGAGAGAGAGAGAGAGAGAGAGAGAGAGGGAAAGAACGAAAGATAAAGTAGACAAAGAAGTTGAGGGGGGAAAAAGTGTGATGGTACCAGCGGATACATCACCGCCATGCAGGCTGCCATGCGGAGGTGAATTTATGGGGGGAGGGGGGGAAGGGGCAGGGGCAATAAATGGAGGTAAGATGATAATGCAGACAGTGATGAGGTTGGGCGGGTGAGTGATAGGCGGCCTGGCGTGGGTTACGATGGCGAGAAGGGGAGGAGGAAAATAGGGAAAAGAAAAGGGGATGGAGAGAGGAAAAGAGAGTGTGGAGAGAATGGGAAGGGGAACAGGAAGGGCGAAGAAAATAATAGGACAGTGAGGAGGGGGAAGAAGAGGGAACTGAGAGAATGGGTACGAAAATAAGAGTGAGAGATAGTAGAAGATGATAATCAGCAGGAAGAAGAGGAAGGAAACGACTGCCGTTACAAGACGAGCAGGAAGAGCGGAAGCAGCAGGAAGAGAAGGGATATTTATAGGAATCCCGGAGTGGCCGCGCCGACAGGCAGGGCGATCGAGGGAAGCGTGGCGAAGCCTCTTCATGTCGCACGAACAAGACAATAGATGGCTTCGGGATTACGGCAATGGCACTGCGATGTTGATATGACGAGCAACATAGTGTTAAACCACATTTTATACTTCTCATTAGAGGGGTAAATCTCATTTTAGAAGAGCTGCACGCCCTCTATATTGTCCTAGTTTCCTCTTGAAAATGACAAACAGGAAGTGTATCACGAAGCGTTGTGAACAGCCTTGGAGAGGGCTATACCTTAATTTCAGTAGTAATTTGCTGCGATGTTATTAGTGTTGATATCAGAATAATTGCTTCAGGTTAATTGCTTGAGGCTGAGAGGACAGAGTGCCCCAGTTTTAACTTGCTGGACACAACTTGTAAATGACGATGTGCGCAATATTATAAAAGTTTTAATCGCCACGGAAGAAATTTCGAGAATAATTTATTGTATAATGTTGCGTGGAAATATGGTCGCCTTATGCTCGAGTGAAAAGTCTCCTTTCCTATGTAAGAATACATGTTCGTTTATATACAGTAGTTGCTTTCGTAACAAAGGGAAAGGGAGAGGGAGGGAGAAAGGGAGGAAGGGGGGAGGGAAAAGGAGAGGCTGGGAGAGGGGAAGAGGAAGGGGAATAGAAGAGAGAAAAAAATAGACCGAGGGAATAAAGGGGAAAGAAATACATTAGAGTCCTAGGCAAAGTGGGGAGCGACAGGGAGGGGGAATTTCATAGTGTCGTAAGTCAGATCTATGTCCGATGAATAATGAAGAAAGCATGCATACACGTGTCCCTCCTTATTTCTCGTCATAAATTTCAGTTTGTTTTCTTATTTTTTATTTTTATAGAACAGTTACGGTTTTAGTTTTATCCATGTCTATAGTATATGTTGCAGTGTGTGTGTGTGTCTGTGTATGTGCATTTGTATGATTTTGTCCATACTTGCATGTATATGTGTGTGTGTGTGTGTGTGTGTGTGTGTGTGTGTGTGTGTGTGTATGTATATATATATATATATATATATATATATATATATATATATATATATACATACATACATATATATACATATATATATATTTATATTTGTATATATACATATGTGTGTGTGTATGTGTGTGTGTGTGTGTGTGTGTGTGTGTGTGTGTGTGTGTGTGTGTGTGTGTGTGTGTGTGTGTGTGTGCTGAGTGGAAAGTGACTCCCGGCGGTTGTAAAGTATAACAGATTGCGTGTTTAAATTATTTCTGGGAAAGTTGAATTTAGTTTGTGCACGAGAATTTCCGATCATTCAGGATTTTTTGCTGCATGGCATCGCCCTGATGGTGGCGTTATGGATCGTCAATATACACCTGAGGGGAGACTGTGAGAACTTGCTGAGAACTTGCAATGCCCACTGGGGAAAAGGTGAGCACTTACTCGGGAAGAGAAAACTTGCTGAGGGGAAACAGAACTTATCGAGTAGGGAAGAGCGAAAATTTATTGAGGTGAAATTGAGAACTTGCCAAGGGGAGAGGAAGAAAGAGGGAAAGCAGTTCTCCACTTCGTAAATATCTATACGAACTGAATGTAAAATCATGGCGCGCGGACAAAGGCAATGCTACGGGTAATTGGGTCTTATTACTGTGTATGGCTTCACAGTCTTAAGCTGTATACCACGCCGAATCGAGGGTGGATTTTATTTTCCGCCGAAATGTGGATATCTGAAGGAAAGATAAATGAAGAAGGGAAAGATTTCAGATCTGGAGTTAAGGAAGAAGAAAAATGAAGAAGTTGAATGACTGCGTCTTACCTCTTTGTCATTAAATTTATCACACAAATGCACCGTCAGTCTTGCCATAATCCATAGACCACACACGCAGCGTACTAACTTCGCCGCACAGCCTACGCTAATCCCAGCCCACACCCATGGCATCCCACCCACCCACACCCTTCCTGCACCCCCCTCGCCCCACCAAGCACTCGCCGCATCGCCTCATCGCACGCTTCGCCGGAAGGGCCGTCCGCTGCCCATAGTTCCGTCGCTCTACGATTTATTAATCCGAAAATAGCGGGGCGAAAAGTCGATTACACGAAGCCAAGTTCTGGGTAATATATTCTGAGCGCGACTTCCTGTCCATCTTGCAACAAATTCAATTTGCGACGGCCCTTTACGGCCGAGGCAAAGATTGATAGGCCAGTGATCATCAATAGACAGCCTCCGCTCACCGGGAGAGGCGGTGTGAGCCAGCGTCGCTTGGGCAGAAATCCCTTTGGCTTAGCCAGTGAATGTCGACCTTAGCGACGCGGGAGTTCGGCAAGAACTGATGTTTAAGTCGTAATTAATCGTTTAAAGGAGCAATATTTGAAAATCGACAGATGTCAATTTGTTACGTTCTGTGCGTGGAAACCGATGCCGGGTGGCGGCTCGTCGATAATTATATTATTATTATTATTATTATTATTATTATTATTATTATTATTATTATTATTATTATTATTATTATTATTATTATTATTATTATTATTATTATTATTATTATTATTATTATTATTATTATTATTATTATTATTATTATTATTATTATTATTATTATTATTATTATTATTATTATTATTATTATTATTATTATTATTATTATTATTATTATTATTATTATTATTATTATTATTATTATTATTATTATTATTATTATTATTATTATTATTATTATTATTATTATTATTATTATTATTATTATTATTATTATTATTATTATTATTATTATTATTATTATTATTATTATTATTATTATTATTATTATTATTATTATTATTATTATTATTATTATTATTATTATTATTATTATTATTATTATTATTATTATTATTATTATTATTATTATTATTATTATTATTATTATTATTATTATTATTATTATTATTATTATTATTATTATTATTATTATTATTATTATTATTATTATTATTATTATTATTATTATTATTATTATTATTATTATTATTATTATTATTATTATTATTATTATTATTATTATTATTATTATTATTATTATTATTATTATTATTATTATTATTATTATTATTATTATTATTATTATTATTATTATTATTATTATTATTATTATTATTATTATTATTATTATTATTATTATTATTATTATTATTATTATTATTATTATTATTATTATTATTATTATTATTATTATTATTATTATTATTATTATTATTATTATTATTATTATTATTATTATTATTATTATTATTATTATTATTATTATTATTATTATTATTATTATTATTATTATTATTATTATTATTATTATTATTATTATTATTATTATTATTATTATTATTATTATTATTATTATTATTATTATTATTATTATTATTATTATTATTATTATTATTATTATTATTATTATTATTATTATTATTATTATTATTATTATTATTATTATTATTATTATTATTATTATTATTATTATTATTATTATTATTATTATTATTATTATTATTATTATTATTATTATTATTATTATTATTATTATTATTATTATTATTATTATTATTATTATTATTATTATTATTATTATTATTATTATTATTATTATTATTATTATTATTATTATTATTATTATTATTATTATTATTATTATTATTATTATTATTATTATTATTATTATTATTATTATTATTATTATTATTATTATTATTATTATTATTATTATTATTATTATTATTAATATATATCGTTATGATGAATGATTTTTTTAATTATTATTGTCGTTGTTCTTATTGTTATCGTTACCGTCATCGTTATCATTTTCATTATCATTACCATTACCATTATCATCATCACCGTCATCGCATTATTAATGTGTCGTTATATTGTTATCTTTTATCATCTTTCATATCATCATCTCATCATCATCATCATACATCATATCATCATCATCCAATCATCATCATACATCATCATCATCATCATCATCATCATCATCATCACCACCACCACATCATTATTGCTATTGTTGTTGCAGTTGTCATTATCTTATTATTATCATTATCGTTATCATCATCATCATCATCAACTGCTGACTAGACCGTTATTGATGATATTATTGTTGATATTATTATTTTTTGTTGTAGATGTGGGTGTTGTTATTATTATAACTGCTGTCTTTGTTTTTTGTTGTTGTTATTGCTGTTATTACTCTTGGGTGTTGACGGCAAATAGAAACTTAAATGTGGTTGTTTTGTATTATATTGTTGTATCCCTGATTTTGCTGATGATATCAGTATTCAGAAAGAAAATATGACCATATGAAATTATATAAAATTCTTTGGGAAACCATTTACCAGTCACACACTAATATACGCCGTTAAATGCCTTCGCCTCACTCTTCGTTTGCTTAGGGCGATAAAAGATCACTTTTTTTTCCTTCTCTTTACCAGTGTGTCTATTTTTTCGTCCGGGATGTTACTGTTTTCATTCTGTGAGAAGGATATAGGCGCAAAAAGGAGGGCGCGGCAATACACGACATGGAGACGACATTTCGGCCTTTCTTTGTGCGAAGATGCTGTCAAGACTTTAGGGTCCGTGGTTGATCAGCGTCTCGTAAATGTTGCGCCGTGTGCCAAGACTCCGGAATGAGTGAGTGCGGACGCGCACGCACGCACTTCCGTTTCTTTTTGATAGGAGAGAAAGTTGCC
>NC_061842.1:11071917-11076917 GCF_019202785.1 Penaeus chinensis
AACGAAATGTTTACCGTGGAATACAAAGGTATCATAGAAACTGAAGGGCTGGCACTGATGAGCAAGAAGGCCGTGAAACTTGCAGAAAGCTTGATTTACGGACGTGTTCACCGTGTAATTTCCGTTCTTTATTTTATGGTCAAATGAATACAACTATTTGCAATTTGAATGATTCTTCGCTACAACACTAAAAAATCTGGAATATTTCAGTGAGTGTTAGTCATTTATCAGTTTTAATCTTTCGCATCTCTGACGCCGTTAGAATAAATCAAATTCCTTCAACTGTAATTGTCCGTTTTTTGTCCGGGAGAATTTACCTATTCCGGATCGTGAGACATAAATAAAACGAGGCGTAAAATTTAAAACGACAAACCATGAGCAACAATACATTTGTAATAAAAAAGGATCTCATCTATAACACAGACAAAATATACGGACATGTACAAGTGTGCCGCGACTTGTGGATCCTTTTTAGAAACCGTGAAGAGCAATATGCATGTAGAATGTACATCGCTAAAACAAAGTGATTATAAGAGCATGGAATGGTGGAACATCAAATTGATGTTAGGATGATTGCAGGGAACTATGACAAGTGAGTGCAGAGAAGTTGATGTCAGATTGAGGATAGGTCAGTATTACAGTAGAAATCTCTTCGTTAAGCTTAATTCACCCTGATATCACGATTAGAACAATACAGTATATCGTTAGAAATAATTGTTGGAAGTTGTTATAATTGTTCACTAACAAGTTGAAGTAAGGATGCCCAAAGTTCAGTATTACAGAATCAATAACGATAGGAAAGTGTGACGATTACGTTCAAACAAGTTTAAGTTGGGACGGAAATAGGACAGTATTACGGTATAAATCACTTGTAGGAAAACAACGATTATTCACAAACCCCTTTATGATAAAAGAAATAACAAGGAAACTGTAACGATTGTGCGCAAACGAGGAGGTGGGAGGACATGTTTATGGCAGGGACGCGAGAGCAAGTGCCCCTGTGCACGTAAGTCGCCCCGGAGAACGGGGAGTAGCAAGCTTGAGGTCATCATTAGCGTGCGAATACCCTGCCTGCCGTCATTCTAAGAGCGCGTAAACTTTCCAAATACATCAAGGTAACTTTCCACGCATGAGAGTTTTCTCTCCGTCGGCTGCTACAAAAGTTCGCTTCGCCGAGCAAACGGATAAGGGTGGGAGGAAGTGGAGGGGACGGGGGGGGGGGGGTGCTGGGGCGATATGGCTGAGAAGTGTGAATGTCTGTCGATAGTTCTAAGTGCCTTTGGTGATTATATTCGATGGCGGAGATTCTAGGCGCCAAATACGGATCTTTTAAAAACCGCCTCGGATAAAATTCTTCGAGAAGTTTTCGGCGCGACTCATGGCGGTTGTTGCAGACCGTTGAAAATAAGTCTGGCGTTTGGGCTTGCGAGTTGGTTAATGTAGCCATTACAAGATGTTCCTTCAAAGCATGCTTCGTTTTTTCTCACGAACTGTTGGCATCCTTAAGCCATTTGGCCAGTGCAGTGGAAATGGAGATAATATTTTCATCAAGTTTGATTGGCTTTTACTTGTTCTTTTTGCTGTAAGTTTCTCGAATAAGACGGCGTTTTATCCATGCTTCATTTCTGCGACTTTCACCGCCAAGAACCACAGGCGCCGAGATTGTATTTGTTCCGAGCTTGTTTGTTCTGTCACCACCCTAGTTTTTTTCATCATAGTTACATTTTCCACTTGTGGTTATTTCGCCAGTTCTTAGCACTTGTGGTAAGAACTGGCGAAATAACTCAGCCAGAATCCCTCTCCTTATTCAAATCGATCGCAGGTAAAAGCTGAAGGGCACCCACGCCGAGGAATGTCATTGCCCGCGAGAAAAGTGAGCAAGACGGCACGAAGGATCCGCTCGCGCTCCGAGTGCAGGCGCAGCTGCCGGCATGACACACCAGAGTGATTAAGATGTAAATTACTTAACCACACGTTTGCGCGACCCAAAGAAAGGAGTGTGATTTGCCTGATGATTGTCTGGTGTGCGTGTTTGTTGCCATTTATCTTTTTGAGCTTATGCCTCTCGATTAGGTATATTTGGCTGAGTTGGATGTAAGTATGCAAATTAGTCATAATTATTTTCGGGTATTGATATGGGAGATAGTGACACGCACCCTTTCGTATTGCTTGCAATTCTTGCTTGTTTTTTTTTTTTTTTTTTTTTTTTTTTTTTTTTTTTTTTTTTTTTTTTTTTTTTACACCCTAAGACCAACCACGATTTTTTTTTTACATCACTGTTATCACTGTAATTAATTTCCCTTTTTACACTAAAATGTTAACAGAAGGCCTCGAGTCATAAGTAGGTAGTGGTATGTTCTTATTTCACAGCCCTCAAGCTGCTGTCTCGAGTAACAGCCCGGTGATAAGGAAGTCGGAATGACGTGTTTCCACCGAGAATGAAGATTGGCCATGGGTTGGGGGGGGGGGGGGGCAAGGGAACGGGACCAAGGGGCAGTTAGGGACGTGGAAGGGACGCCTGGGTCTGGGGATCCAGGCAGGCAGGAGTGCAACTGCATGGAGGAGCGTAGGTGCCGGCAAGTGGTGTTCCCACGACGGTCCTGGGCCGCGCCGCACTCGCCGAGGCTGTTCAGAGCTGGAGCTGCGTCGGTATTGCAAGCAAGAGCAATTTACTGTATCGCTCGTGCAGATAATAATGTGTATTCGTTTAATGCAATCGTGCCTTTGATATTATCAAAGATCTTATCCACATGTCACAAAATGATTAATGGTACTTGTTTTCATACAAACGGGAATTTCCCTCGACACACAGTTTGGTTCCACATTAGAAGTAGATATAGCAAGGAAGTAACAATTTTCCTCTGGAAATCCTTGTAAGAATTCAAATATTTACAAGAGCATGATAGCAGCCTGATGAAAACACGGCAGAAGGGAATTTGTAGCAGATCTACAATTACTTCTTAATTGGATAACGCGTCAGAAGACGAATAGAATTATTCTGAATTATAACCGAAACCGATATGGAAATTAGATATTAAACGAATTGCAAGTGTGAAGGCGGCGTTCGAGCGCTGTCCTTTCTATGTAATGAGATTTCTTGGAAGCGCCGTCACACTGGTCAGAAGACACGGATTGGGGGAGGGATTGCAGATACTGGAAAAGAATGTGATATGCTGATAAAGAAGACAATAATAAGAGTAGTAATAATAGCAACAGCAACATTCAGATGTCTTAGTTCAGTTGAAGTTTGTGTGTTTCTAACTTCGGACTCTCCCTTACTATTACCGCCCACTCTCTCCTACACCGGATGTGTATTCAATATCGACAGTGTAAGATCCCGTTCATTTTCATTCCTGTAAAACTGATTTCGTAAAGCATGTCTTAGTCGTTGGAAAAGACTATTGAAAAGGATTTTTTTTATTGTCACATGATATTTTAAGTTTGAAATTCTGAAAGATTTTACCTATTTTGACTTTATAGTCACTCCCGAAATCCATGATAGTTTAGGTTATGCAATAGTTTATCAAAAGAACATGTTGAATACAAGGAAAGAATGTTTATATCCTTTTTTTCGTCTGTCTTCAATTACTTCACGTCAGCCTTACCACACACTCCTCTAACCCCTGCCAGCTCGCCTGACAGTTTCTGTCGTATTTTCTTTCCCAACAGCACCCCTTCCCAGGCCACAAGCCTTTCCTTGACAACTCCACTAACCGCTCCTCGACAGCCTCTCCTCGCAGTCGCAATCTGTCCCCTGTTCTCCACCCGAAGTAGCAGTGCAGTTTCCCTTCCCTACCGCAAGCACTCCCATCTTCCCTTCTCGCCCGCAAAGTCTGAACTCTTCTCTGCGGTTTTCCTGTTCTCCCTCCATTCATCTGCACTTACACCCACGCTTCCCCCACGCCTGCTCCCGCCCCACGCCTGCTCCCGCCGCGCCCTCCACCGCCTCGTGCCCCGTGTCCGGAATGCCGAGAGTACTGAGCATTCCCATGTTTCATATTCTGTTTGCATAATGCATAACTTTCCCCTGCCTTTACTGCCTCGCCTTTGATACCTTGGATCTATTAACCGTTCTTGTACCGGCGCTGGAATCCGGGCGCTCCACTCGGGGAAGCTGTGACCCGCTGCTTCAGACCGCTGGACTCACAGCTGATCGACAAGCGCGGTTGTGATCGAGGGGAAGAACCTTTTTTAAAATCTAGTGCAGTGGGGATGACTTCGATTCGCAATCGCATTTTGATGGAATTTGTAAGCGTTTGCATCATAATGCCAAGGCTTTATTGTCTCTGCGGCCATGGAGGGAGAGGGAGAAGGAAGGAGGGAGGGAAGGAGGGAGTGAGAAAGAGGAAAAGAGAGAGGGAGAGATGGGTGGGAAGGAGGGAGGGACGAAGAGATAGGAGGGAAGGAGAGATACTACGGAGAGAAACAGAGAGAGGGAGGAAGGAAATGAAAGATGGAGGAGAGGGAAGGATGGAGAGATGGAAGGGAAGGAGGAAGGAAAGAATAGGAGGAAAATAGGGAAGGGAGGGCAGGAGAGGAAGGGGAGATAGAAGAGAGAGAAGAAAGGAGGGAGGGAGAGAGGGAGAGGAGAGAAGGAGAGAAGGAGAGAGAGAAAGGATTCTGCACGTAGTTAAGTCCTCTCCGTCAGATACTGGGTCCGTTTTGTGAACCGTGGGTCCAGTCCGCCTAGTTTTGACATTGGCCCGTTATTTAGACCGTTGAAAACATTACATGTAACAAGACAATGTTCCTCGTAGCAAAACACGGGGTACTTGCACATTTCGTAAAATGCTGAATGAGAACCGTATCTTGCGGGCCAGCGCGGAATCATCTAATATTCATCTCATATCCCCCCCCCCCCACCCCATCTTCTCCCGCCCAGCCCTGACCCCGTGGGATGACCCTCAGTGGGATCTTATATAATCTCGCAGGGGCGTCTCACGGACCTCATAAATTAATCGGGGAAGTTTCGAGTATCGGTTTGGCTAAATTAGATTATG
>NC_061842.1:11084417-11086917 GCF_019202785.1 Penaeus chinensis
AGTGGCCAATGACTCAAGTGGCGATATGCATAGTCTTTGTAATTGGCAACTGGGCGGCCGAGAGGCGAGGCGAGCGCCGACTAGCGTCCATCTCGTGAACTTCCCCTCAAACTCTGCTCAGTGTTTACTTGGCAGTGGAAGTGAGAGGACGGCCAAAGTTTGCTCTGGCACCGTGGTGCTTCTATGCCATGAAATTCCGTTTTTATAGTGTTTTGTGAGGGAATGAAAAATTCCAGGTGGATGTCTTGCGCATCACCTCTGATTAAGTGAAATAGCTACATGAAAAGTGTCTGGATTTTGCGTTATTAACCGGGAATTTTGGAAGCGTGTTGAGAGATCGAGGCGCGTCTTCCACTCATCCACACGAGCTCTGGAAGATCATCGTCTGGTATCATTTCACCGACGACATCCAGCCATGGAGTAACGACTGAGAAGGGTGGACTTTTATTTTTTGTTTCGTTTGCCCGTTATTTTCATTTGATAATATCGTAAAAAACTGCATACTTCACCATGGCTTGGGTGTGCGGCTCGCGTCCCAGTGGATTGTTTCTGTGGACGACTAATGCTGTGCTATTAGTGCTTTGTATGGTACAGCTTCCTCGTGCCGTGCAAAGTGACGAACAGTTCCCCGGGAGCAACGGCTATGTGGAAGTTCCCTGTTGCACTCATCACTTCAGACATTATAAAGGTAGGAATGTTGTTCGGGGCTGATGTCGGGTCGCGCGGAGACTCGGCTTGTCATGTGTCGACCAGTTACCAGGTGTAGCGTACAGGTAAATGCTTCTACAGGTGTTGGTTTCGCTTGAAGGAGGGGCTTGGGATGAATCGAAACAAGTTTGGGTTGTATATCCAAAGTTCTTGTACGATTCATTGAAATGCGAATGAGATGTCAGTGCGCCGAAGTTAGCCTCGTGAACGTAATTTTGCCGCGGTCTCCATGAAGTTGCCGTAAAGAACGGAAGGGTTAATGCGGGAGACGGACGTGGCAGGGCCAGGATGATGGATGTATTGCGGCAGTGGAACCGTCACTAATCGCATGAGGTCCTCCAGGAGGGGCAGGGGCGCAGCAACAGATGGAGCAGATAATTCATCCCGTCGCATAAGCTTCAAGTGGAGAACTAAATCTCTGCAGACTAGTCTCTCCCCATCAGGATAATTATTATTTAGGCACAGCAGTGTATTTGGTTGTTCGAGGGATATTTATAACTGCACTGGCGTTACAGGGAAACTTTTATCTTTCTTATCAGAGTAGCGAAAACTTTACAAGTTTACCCGTTCTATAATTTTTGCGAAATAGGTTGGAAACACTCCGGTATCTCCTAGTAAACAAACGCATGGTCATTCTAAGGGATATGTATTGTAAACTGTTCAAAAATTGTAACTCATTATCGATTGCTGATGCATTTAGGGTAATTTATAGCGACCATTCTGTTTATCCTCCAAATAAGAGTTGGATGGAGTTCCTATTACATAGTTTTCGGCAGAGATTTACTTGATGGATGCACCCTCCAGTTTAGGTTGACGGAATATGTGATGGACAGTGCCACCTGGGCGCAGGGGATTGACTAGTTGAAGTAATATTGCTTATGGCATTGGAAAATAAGTGGTGTTGCTAATACATTATCACTTCACCATTTTTCTGTTTATTTTTGCTCTGCCACCCGAATATTTCAAAGCGCGTATGTTCACTGTTGCAGGAACTTCTTGGCGCTTCAAACTGGGAAAGTACATGTCATATTTCACTTCAGTATTTCGTTTATTTAAAGTGTGAATCGGCCAAAGAAAGGGGATGGAGAGCGATTTTAAGTAATGGTTTCATATGTGCATTTTCTTTGTTTTTTTATTTAAAAATAATGTCTGTGTGTGTATATATGTATATATATATATATATATATATACATACATACATATACATGTGTGTATATATATATATATATACATACATATACATGTGTGTATATATATACATATACATGTGTGTATATATATATATATATATATATACATACATATACATGTGTGTATATATATACATATACATGTGTGTATATATATATATATATATATACATACATATACATGTGTGTATATATATACATACATATACATGTGTGTATATATATACATACATATACATGTGTGTATATATATACATACATATACATGTGTGTATATATATACATACATATACATGTGTGTATATATATACATACATATACATGTGTGTATATATATACATATACATGTGTGTATATATATAAACATATACATGTGTGTATATATATAAACATATACATGTGTGTATATATACATATACATGTGTGTATATATATAAACATATACATGTGTGTATATATATAAACATATACATGTGTGTATATATATAAACATATACATGTGTGTATATATATAAACATATACATGTGTGTATATATATAAACATATACATGTGCATATATATATATAAAACATATACGTGTGCATATATATACATATACAT
>NC_061842.1:11091917-11106917 GCF_019202785.1 Penaeus chinensis
ATTACAAAAAATCGGGTTTAGGAATGTATTGGCTTGCTTCTTTCCGTTTGCGTTAACATTTCGTACGTGCATTTTGCAATTGAAGCAACAAACTAAAACTTTAAAATTTTGCAGCGAAAGCTGATCTAGGCCATGAAATCTAATATTCTTCTCCTAGTGTGGCTGGCTATGCTGCTGACACGCATGGTATGTGGCCGCCACTTGATTTATACAAGTATTTTGGTCGTTAGTACATCTGGTATTTGTCGTAGATGGAGCATAAGATTAAATAGTACGCATGGATTACAGTACTGTTTTTTTAGGACGTTAGTTGAAGCAAGAGAGCTGTAATTAATTAGAATGTTTATAATTTGCATTTCGTTTACATTTTCCTTAAAATGTAGGCTTTACCTTGAAAGCCTTTTGTGGCCCGAGCCGCCGCCAAGCTTCGACTCGTGAAGCACGAACCCATTGTCTGTCCCTGGCGGAAGAAGCGCGCGCGCAATTAGACTTGCATATCCCTCCTCTCAAGACTTGGACATAAGGTGCCAAAGTTGTGGCCAACTGATTTCCAAAACGGTCCTAACTTGGCCGAGGCTAATTCGGATTCAATTAATTGAAGGCTGGGTCGGCGCGTGCCTCAGTCCCAGGATGGAAGCGGCTCCGACCAAGATATCGAGAAAGATTAGTGACTGAAGTGATTTTTCTCCTTTGTCCTTTTTTTCGAAGATTAGCCGTTCAGATGGGAAAAACGAGAAAGTATAAAACACTGAAGCTTGGTTACTACCGTGAGTAAACAGAAGGGAACGGTCACTGCCGTTCGCACGCCTCGCCGACTGTCAGGAGTGCTTGACAGTCGGGCAAACCGGACATGGCGGTGCGCGTGAGTAAGTTTCCCTCGCTGCGTCACCGACACCGCTCGTCCTCGCAGTCTCCCTTTCCTTGTCGCCATGTTCTGGGGAAGTAGCCCAGACGCATGACATCTCGCGCCGTGTTCAAGCAGTGGACTCGCTTCACAAGTTTGGTAGCACGCCCTGCTGTCGCCGCCACTCCAGTACCTCCAGCGTCACCCTGTCAGCGCAGGCAAACTCTAATCATAAGGATGAAGCAGCGTTTGAGAGAATCCTGCTATCACGATGTAAATGATTACATATTTCTCCCCACTTCCTAGGCGGATAGATCATAAAAAGATAGGTCTCTTAGCACTCCTCGCTCGCTAACTGACCGGAGCAGTTAGTGGGGATGGGTCGAAATAGGACGGCCTATGTAACACGGAGGCATTGTGCAGTGTGCAGTGATTGATCAGGCACGGGGATCCTTGCGCAGAGGAGCAAGCCACACCAAGACTTTCCTTGTAAAGCTGCGATGCCATCGCGTGGCTGGACCTTCGCAAGATATGGACACACCCTGCCGTGCCTCGAATGCTTTACGCTCAGTATGGCAGTCAGTGAATGTTTGCATTTCGCCCTGTCTTTTGTCGCCGAAGAGGCGCTGTATTGCCACACTCCGGGCTGACAGAAGGCGTTTGGAAGCTCAAACATCGATGATTTTTTCCCCAGCCGTAGTTTTCCCCTCTGAAGGCCACTTTAATGATAGCTGGCGGACAGGAAAACCCCGTCGCCTGCTTAAACCTTTTCCCCACCGCCATCCGGACGTTAAATCTCGCGTTTTAATTTAATAGAACACAGGAGTAACAAGTATTAATCTTTTTAATCTGGTTGCATTGATAGTTTGACGGTAATTTGATCTGATTATTACTTTTGTATTAAAATTGCAATCGTTATCGGCATAATTAATTACAAATAATACTTTAAGGTATTTTTAGTAACGTAAGCATATTTGCCGGAAACATATTAGCCTACATGGAGGAAAAGGAAGTTAGCAGGAGGAGCGGGCTTGAGCCTTGAAGCCAGGTAAGTTGACACTTAATCAGAACTTTAGTTTGGTGCTTTAAAACTAACTCCGAGTTCCAACATTAATTGGTTGACTTGGAGACGTCACTCTGATGATGACGACAAGCAAGCAGGGGTGTATTTTAAGTTGTTCGCTTATCTGCGAGGTGCTGAAAATCGAATATACCGTAATGTCGCCTATTTCGCCTTTATAGACCAATCTAGGATTTCGGAAATGTACAGTTTTGGTTATTCGGTTGTTATCGAATGGAAATGGTCGAAGTGGATCTCGCTTTATACAAATTGTGCGTGTTATATCTGTATTCTAATCGCTTCTGATTCCTCGGTAGTTTGATATCTCAATATTCATTTTTATTGCACGTCAAGCGAGCGTGGACAGCGCGAGCAGCCGCTCTGGTGTGCGGCCGCTGTGCATGCATCCGCGAGACGGGCCTCGGTCTCATCACTTTCCCTTTAACATGTAATGCAGCGGCTCTTAAGCGAGTTAAGTCGAGTGTAAACATCGATTCTTGCATAAATGAGGCTGTGCGGGAAATTAACCTTTTGGGAAGTAGGTCGCTCCGAAGGGCCTCGGTCTCAAGACGGTGGGGGGGGGGGGGGGGGCAAGTGTGGGTGAGTGGTGTGGCTTTTGTCTCTGCTGCGTCGAGAGGCCGGGGCCGTCGCGGAGGCTTTGATGCAACCTCCGGCCAGCCAGGATTTGTTTGTTCTCGCCTCCGTCTATCGCGATGCCATTGCAGCGGATTAACAGGAGAATCGTACTCGGGATATGTTTCATGTTGATTTTTTATGTGGCTTCAGGCATGGCAGTATGACCTTGTTATTTTGATTATTCGCAAGGCATCCATGACCCTGTGTGGTCCATCTTTAACAAGTGAAGTGTGTTTAATTTTAAGATTGTTATAAATGAAGTCGTTGATGTTTCGTCTTGGTATTTCATTAAACTGCAGACTTCATGTCAGTTTATGGCATCCTATTTCCCCACAAATGGAAAATTCACCTCGCAAAATTTTGAGAAGGAAACTGCCTTCATAAACAGTAGGTCGTTTTGGCGTCACTTATTCCATACTACTTGAGATATATCCTTCAGAGAATGTGATGTAGATCTCCTCACCCTGTTTACAAATATTTATTCTCTTAGCTTGGATGCTGAGGGAGATCCTATGTCCACAGATAGTGGTTCGTTGGTGCCCATAGAGCTACATCGTTGAGGAGGCTCAAGGGTTGAATCTGATGGGGATGGGCATCGTGGTAGAATTAAATATGTGATGCCCGAAGTTCAGTCGACGGGCCAGGAGTTCGTGTTCCTATGAGGTCTTGTCAGTAGTATTCGATACCAAAGCTCTCCCCCCCCCCCCCCCTAGTTACCCAGGTCGCTGTAAGAATGTGGACAAGACGTCCTACGCAAGGTGTATATATGTAGACCTTGGTCCCCAGGGCGTGATGTAGTCGGCGAGTGCGAGGTGGTCCCGCGGATGGTGAAGCAGCACTTCATTGGGTTTGAGGAGGCGAGGCAGGGAAGCGAGACGTGCTCGTGGGCATGAGGTAAGCCCCGGGGATGTGATAGTGCAGCGTCTGGTGGCAGAGGCGGGAAGCAAAGCAGAGCCAGACAGGAAGTAGGCCAGAAGACACTCGAGCTACCGCGGTCTTTGTCTTTACGCCCCCAAGTGGTCTAGGCCTTTGATGATGAGGAGCGGCTGTGAGGAGGTCTTGGTTCCGAGGCCTGAGCGGGGTTGGGGTGATGGTGGGGGTTGGGCGCTGGGGCGGGCGCTGGGGCGGGCGCTAAGGCGGGCGCGAAGGCGGGTTACAAGATGGAGGAGAAAGCAGGCGGCGGGTCAATTGGGAGGGGACGCGAAATTATGTAGATGTTGGTGGCGATGGGGAGGCTAATGGCGCTGTCGAAGACGCCGCGGCTCGGAGGCCTTGGGATGCGCCTGGGGGGGCGGGGGGGGGGAGGGCAGCTCTTCGTCTGGCCTTTCAAGGGCCTTTTCAGGGAAGGTGTTGGGCGCGTCTGTTCCTCGGAATAGGATGTGCAGGAAAGCGGAACGGATTAAGAAGTGCCGAGAAAGAGACGTGAAGGGAGCAAATTTCTGATTATTTAAAATGCTTGTTGTTTATGAAGATATGATTAAGTTTACAGTAATCTGCTAACGACTTTTGAAAAAATGACAAAGTATCTTTAAAGTGCTCTGCATTGCCATTTGTTTTACGGATTTTGATGATTACAAGGAACTGCAATATTCTCTATTTACAGGCCATAACTGTAGCTTGATTAACTGGACAAGGTAAGACTGGCATCAAAAAAAAAAAAAAAAAAAAAAATAGATGAATAGATCGAAACCGCCCCTTATGCCATCCTGTCCTGAGAAGTGTCAGACATTCGGCTGTATTTTTTCCCTTTATATCCTTATATGAAGAAAAAATCGTATAAGCATAGTTGATCCTTATGCCTCAGTATAACAGTATTTTAGAACAAACAAAAATTATATTACCGCGCTGAAGAGAAAGTATATCTGAAAGTATAATGAGCGCAGTGATGCCATGTCATTTGTAGGAACGTCGGGCGAGAGGATGACGTTATCAGCCGCGGTATGGGACGTCGTCATCAAGCCTCGTACAATTACATGCTACTTTTACTGTCGGGCTCATTACATGCAAGGTGGCTCACGTAGGTTCCATTTAAGTGAGGCGCGAGTTGACGAACTTGGTGTCTTAAATGAAATGAAATAGAAATAGAAATGGAATAGTAACCGTTGCGGTAATTGATGTTTTGATCTAGGCGTACTGTTCGCTGTATATATCAAATAAGTGTAGGTGTATATATAATATAATATAATATAATATATATATATAATTTTATCAAAGAGATTGTGTAGCTTTTCTATTATACTGTCAAGCACTGCGACGTAGAAGCTGCGGTTGGAACTTTGATAAGATTAGACTCCTTTGCATGCATATAAACATAAACATGTGCACAATCTCCCTCCGACGAGACGCACATGCTGCAGTGGGAAGCTCTCGCTTTCTATGCAATCGCAACTCCCCAAACTCTCCCCTCGATTCCCCTCTTTGTTGTTTCCCCTCAGACACACCTGATGTTCCCACTCGCCTCCCCTACCCCCCGTCCCTCCCCCGCTTCTCTATCGTTCGGGCATCCCTTGCAACGTCACTTTCTTGAGAGGGCCCGGATCTCACGACCAATATGCCACTGTTTAATATACCGTGTTGGCGCGGCTGTATGGCAACTTGCGAGGGAGACTTCCGAAGTTTGGTTTGTGACGAGGGAAACTCGGGGGAAACTCTGGCGTTGTTCCTTCCCCCTCCCGTGCTTGCTGCTCTACCTCGCCGCCGCCGCCGCTCACGTTTACATTCCTCAGCTCATCTCGCGTTCATTTGCTTCCATTTCCCTCGTTCTCCCTTTTTCCCGTTATTTTAATTGTTGCTTTGATGCGACCCCCTTCCCTCAACTCCCCCTTTCTATTTGCGCTGCGGTGCTAGCTAGGGAATAAGACGGGGAGGGGAAGACAAAGGGAAATAGAGGAAAAGAATGCGGTGGGCGAAAACGCAGGAGACTGAGGAATCGGAGAACACGCGAGGGTGGCGCTGACAGGTAGGGCAGGGAACAAGGAGGCGGCGGAGGTGGCGACACGATCGAACGACACGAGGTGGGCATTAGTTGTGATGGGGAGGGTGGGCAGGGGGAGGTGGGAGGTGGAGGAGTGGACGGGTGAAGGTGGTGACGGGAGGGGCGGCGTAAGAGGGCGACGGGTGCGGAGAGGTATTGGAGTCATGGTGCACCGCTCCATCACTAACTTGGCACCTTCGACCACGCTATACATACCTCGCATTAACGCCTATGCCCGCGCCAAACCTGAACGATGCTCTCCCCTCTCCCCACTCCCTTGCCCTCTCCCGCCGCCCTTCTCTTGCCTCCTTTGTGGAGTCGGAGAAAAGGGTTAGAGAATTGGAATAAACATCTTTTCGCGCCCCAAGGGTGAGTGAAACACCCGCAGGTGTGGAAATTCCCCGTGGGGCTTCCCTAAGCAATGAAGATATTCATCCGCTCCTGGCGCGGCTGGGAAAGCTCCAGCTAGACTTTAAATGTTGTTAAATATTGGTTCCGCACACGTCTTATGATCTCCCAGCGAACGCTACAGAGGCTGATTATCGACAGAGGAGTGGGAATAGCGACGGCATCAAGGCTCTGTGTCCTTGAGGCGTTTCAATTTCTGTTTCCGCGCGACGAAGAAAGTTCTTGATCACGTTGTCCGGCGAGGATGATGCGCGTCGCGGGGTCTGCAGGGCCGGATCATGGCCAAAGTCCGGCGGCGAGTGTTGCCGCCCACAAAACCCGGCGACCTCAACTTGGGTGATGAGGGCGTGATCCGCGCCCCGACGGCCTGTTTGGATGACGTATTGCGCTTTTTTTTTCCTCATCGGCGCTTGTTGGCAAAAATAGAGAGAGAAAAAGATGGCATGATGTGGTGTCCTGGATATTCGTTGGGATGCTGTGTGGAAGCCTTGCCGCCGGGGGAAGCCTCGAAGCCTCGTCAACATGGCCTGTATTTAGTGATCTGATATCGCGATGGATTGCATGTTAAATATACTGAGGCTGTTTGTAAATAATTTGGTGCGTCATTTCCATTGCTGAATGTCATCCCGTTAATTGTTATGTACACGCGCTCGGGAAAACTGGCCGTAAATAGACTTGTGACAGAGCAAATTAGAAGTGTATATATTTATTTTACCGGAGATAGCATTGATGAAATAGATAGGTGGATCTAGGGACAGAGTGTGAAGAGGATGTGGATAGATAGGGAGCATCAAAAAGCAAATGCGATAGAATATATATAACAGTAAAGCGAAAAATGATCGTCACGTATGCTGCTCGGCTCTCCACACGTAGTCTATCCCCCGAGTATACCGAACGGCGGTGTCGTATGTCGGCCTCATTCCCGCCATTCCGGACCGCATTCCCACCCTCGGAAGATCAGAGGGGAAATTCGGGAGGAACCGTGTGCGGTGTGAGAGAGGAGGGTGGCTGGGGAGGGAGGGGGGGCACGGATGATGGGTGACATGTATGGGAGTCTGAGGAAGGGGAGGAGGGGCGGGGGGGAGGGGAAGAGGGAGGGAGAAATGAGTATGAGGGTGACAGTCGTCTTACTAGACAATATTTTGGAGGGGAGAGCGAAGGGACTTCTATATTGGAGAACCTAGGGGAATGAAAGATGGCGGCGAGAAGATGGGAATAGTTGAAATGACTCTTAGTGGCCAAGAATTCTTTTTTTTTACTTTTTTCCATCTTTTATCTTCTTTCTATCGACGCCTGATCTTGGCTTTGGTGTCTTGGGGCAAGATGACGCTGTGGGTTGTGTGGGGTTAGTGTATCTCCACTCATTCTTGTGATACAACCCTGTACGTCTGCACCGAAGACATGGCTCCGAAGGTGATCCTTCCTCCTTCAGCTTCAAGGCACTCTGTCCAGGGTTTCGAGTGATTGAGCTTGTGGTGGCACTTGCCTCAGAGGATGGATGCGTGCCTGAAACCGCGGTTCTCGTCGAGGATCCCTCTTCTCGAGCTTCCCATTCCGCCACTTTTCTCCTCCTCCCTCCGGCCCTCATCCCACATGTTCACAGCGTTTTGTAATTAGCTGAATGTTTTAACGTTTCTCGGCGTATAATTACTGGCGGACAAATGTATTGCGATTCAGACGATTAATTAATTTCGCTTTCAGTGAGCGACATGATGTGCAGCGTTATTTATAGTAGCCAGACCCTCGGCGTACTGCGTCCCGGTGCCTTTCCGGCGTGGCTCTCGGGTCTCGCCTTATCAGGGGCATCGTGTGGCGAGTAATTGGCAGTGGTCAGGCTCATATCGGCCTGCGTCTGCACAGACTCACCCGGGAATGAAGATATCATTCGCCGCTCTTGCCCCTCCTCCCTCGCCCTACCCAGGAACCTATCCAAGGTCGCAATCAGCTCTATTCAAAGCTCTGCATACCCTCCTTCCCTCCTATATACACCTCCCATCTACCCTACATACTTCCCTGCTACCCTATATACAGCTCCCTCCTACCCTACATACTTCCCTGCTACCCTATATACACACCTCCCTCCTACCCCTACCCGCCGCCCCTTGTACTGCGTGCTTCTCCCCTTTCCTCACGGCGCCCCTCACCTGACCCCGGGGCTGGAGGTCATCCCCCGAGGCCGGGTTTAGTGTCTTGCCATGACACAGCCTTCGTATTTACGTCCCCACGTGGCACACATGACAAAACACGGCTCTACAAGGACCTCTTTGTCCCACTCCGGTTCTCGTCGCGCTGCCTACGTCCGGGATCGATGGCTAAACGCTTGTTTTCTCACGCCGGAAAATTATCATTTGGATGTTTTTGCCTGAAGCTGCTTGAAACCTGCTTGTCATGCCACTTGCATCAAGGGCTTCATGTATCTTTCATCGTATCGCGTTTTCTTAATCTTCTAGCGTGTTACATATGTATTTATTGCGAAAAAGCATTCTTTTGTAATGCTGTTATTGTACTAGTTAGTAGTTTAGTGTCCTTATGTTTCTCACTCTTTTTTATTCATGTTTCGTTTTTCCCCTTCTCATTAACCCTCCCCTTCACTTCCTGCTCCCGCGCGGCGCCCGAATTGGCTTTTGTCGTCATTTGCCTTTATCCTCTCCCCCTCTCTCCCTCCCTTCCTTTCTTCCCTTTCTTTCCTTTGCCTATTTTCCCCTGACAGAGTTCCGCTGGTCGGTCAAGGGCTCTCGCGACCCTACGCCCATCCCAGGCCTATTTTAGCACAGTGTTTAGCCAGCCGTGAAATTGGTCGTTATCAGTTAACGAGTTTACAGACGGATTTATTTATTCTATAATTGTACGTGTCCTATGGGGGAAATTACCGGTTCGCTTTTATTTGGCCAGAAATCCTTCTTTGAAGCAGGAAATACACGGGGCCGAATCGACGTCACATCGTTCGGATTTTTTCCCGTCGGGATTTTCCTCTTTTCTTTTTCTTTCTCCTCGCCTTCTCCATCTCTTCCCTCCCTTTTCCTTCCCCTCTCCCCTGTCTTTCATTCTCTTGCCCGTCTCCTTCTCCCCTTCTCGTCCCATTCCATTCCCCTTCGCATCCTTGCTTGTTCCCTCCGTTTTTCGTGTCTAGTTCCATCTCCCTCTTCCTCTTCCTCCCTTCCTATTCATCTTACCCCTACCCTCCCTCCCCAGTTTCTCTTCTTCCCACTCGTCTTCTCTTCTTCCCACTCGTCTTCCCCTTCTCTCATCCGACCCTTCTCCCTCCCTCCCTTCTCCCTCCCCTCCCTTCTCCATTCCCTCCCCCCCCCCCCATTATTTTCATCTAACCTCTTTAACCGCTGTACCTCCCTCCCCTCTCATTTATTTTCTTTCTTTCTCTTTCCCTGTCACCCCTCTTCTCTCTTTTTCTCCCCCATACCCTCCAGTCCGCCCCATTCTCCCACTTCCTCCCTTGCACTCTTGTCTGTAATTTTCAGCGCTGTTAGAAGTGATTTTAGATGTGTTTAATTAGTGCGTGACGAAATCCGAGTCGGTTGGAAGCGGCCAAGTTCTGGAAAGCTTAAAGTTCAGCATTTTGGGCCGGTCTTCGTGTGTCTGTTTTGTTGTTGTTGTTGTTGTTGTTGATGTAAAAATGCAGGGCTCTCCTCCCCCCCTGCTCCCCGGACCTGGCGGTGGAATGGATACGATTTCCTTAGCTTGGTGTCCGGCCATTGCAGTACTCTTCTTTTATACAATGTTATACGTATTGCCGAGGTTGGTCGAAGTATATTAGGAGAAGAGTGGCGCGGGTACGGGCACAGGCACTCTCCTCGTCGTCGGTGCCAGGGCCTGCCACGGTTATCAACTACAGTATTTTGATGGCTCGTCTCTCGTGCGGGAACACACCATCCCGGTAAGTGGCGGTCGGGCGAGGATGTTAATTATGTGTGATGGTGAAGCAAGAATGTTCATTATGTATAATGGTGTACCATGAATGTTAAATGTGTGATGCTGGGGTTACAGTGTTGATTATGTGATGATAAAGCTGCGATGTTATGTTTGGAACTATGTTAACTGTGATAAAGGATTTTGATTATGCTTGGACTGCGTTGATTATTACATGATGGTGGCGAGGTCGTGCAAATGTGGTAGCTCTACGTGTTTGTGCACGGTTGCTGGTTCGCGCGAAGGTATTACAACTTCGTGTGTTTTTTTCTGAAATAGTACGACGAAAGAAATGAATGTTAAGCATACTGCGGATATTTCCACTTTAATAATTTGCGAGAAATGCACGGAAATTACTTCAGCTTCCATTATTCCACGCCCACTATTGTTTTAACGCAAGTTTAGGCACGGACTCTTCTTGCGACATTCATACACGTCATTGTCTCTCGTCGGGCCTCCTCGTGAAGGCATCTTTTCCTTGGGCGCGGGGAGGGGGGGGAAGGGGGATCGTGGGATGCAGGATGAGAGAAGGAGAATGAGGAGGGGGAGAGGGTGTGGGGACGGTGGGCTGGAGCGACCACAAATGATGCATAGAGAGGGAGGAGAGCAGTGTAGGGCAGGAAGGCTGCGGCAGAGACCCTCTTCTGCCGGCCCCAGTGTTATTGTTGTGGTGGGAGCCTCGCCGTGATGGGTTTGTTGTGTCGGAGAAATGTTTTAGCAGCGTGAAGGGCTGAACTTGTCCTTGTCTCTGGAGGATGAGGGAAGGATTGTTATTTTTGAGATGGTCCGTGTTCAGCCTCCCTCGGGTTGGCATCGTAAATGGAGCTCATCGTCTCCTCCTGCCTTTATGGTGTTGTTAGTGCTGTTCCTGGTGTTTGTGTTGCGGGTGTTGTGGGGTAAAGGGTAGACATTAGCACCGTCACCCAGGGAAAGGCAAGGTATCGGGTTGGTAGCAGGAGAAGGGGTGGGGGGCATTGAACACCGCTAGTGGCAGGGGAATGGGTGTACAGGAAGGATACGTCTGCGGGCTGGGGAGCCTGTGTCAGTGGATGGGGGAGGTAGTCGGGGCTAGGAATGGGGAAATAAGGTTTGCGAGGGCTACGTAAAAGCGGAGGAATAGGACTGAATAGAGCGGGTTTTAGTACAGTGTGACCTGGTTGTTTGCGAGTGCGTAGACCCAGAGGAGGACGATGACAGGTCAGACAAGGGTGAGAACAGGATCACTAGTGTGTCGACGCCCCCATCTGGCATGCACGTGTGGCGCGGTCTAACAGCGGCTCAGGCACGCCCGACCGTTCTTGGCTGTTGCGAAGTGACATGTAAGAGAGCCAGCAAGACATGCTGGCCACGACCACGACTCTGCCTACGCCGGGTACGAAGTACATTCGGTATTTGTGCTCGGCCTGTTTGTTTAGAAACGGCCTGCCACACATGCTGACGGCGTGTAGCCGTAGGTGCTATTTATTGATCTTGCGAAAGCTTGACATTGTTGTTACCGCAGAGAACATTGATATTATTAATGTCGCCCACAACACTTGCAGTATCTTTGCCAGCTGCACCTGGACCTCGTTACCCTTTCAATGTGCGTGCCTTCAGTTCTTTGAAGGTTTGTTTACCTCCTCCTAAATACGCATTTCACGTCCCTGCCACTTCCGTATTAAGTATAGTGTGTACTTTTACATTCTTTGTGCAACGCGTCTCTCAGTGAAGGACGCCGATTCACCACAAGTTAATAGGCCTATGAGGGACCACGACGCCTCAAGTCTTCTTGATATATGCGGATGAGATTCTCTAGTGTAAACACGCCTCTCCAGTAATGATAGAAGCTGATATCTCCGGCCTCTTCTCATTCCTCCTTCTCCCTTCCCATCATCTTTCTTCATATTTCCACATTTTGAGATTTTCCATCTCTCCCTTGTACCCATTTTCACAATTCTCGCGACTTTCATTCGTCTGATCCACATTTTAGTTTAGAGATATCTTTACCTTCTGTTTGTGTATCGATTTTCGTCAACAAGACCGTTTAAGCGCGGCAGAAAGCGAGGGGAATCGGGCGCGAGATCGGAAGTTGATTGCGCGGTGACTGGAGGCGCTTTCCCGTGCATCAAACCCGAAGCAATGAATACGATCCCTCGACCTTGACATACGTTTGAAGTCTTCCGGTCGTCGCACAGTCATGAAGGATAAACCGGAGTGAAGAGAAGCCGATTTCATAGTCTGGACCGAATCATCCGTAAGATTCTGTAAGGTGTGAGAAACACGGTAAAAGAAAAAAAAAGTTGATCTGGTGATTACGTAAAGCCATTTGAGATGGCGACTATCAGGTATGAACGTAGGAATATGTGTACTTGCTTTCCAGTGCTCAGTCTTGAATAGCGTGTTACAAGTTGTCTTCCGATTATTTAAAGTGAATTTTCTTATTTAATCTGCCTCGTAAGTGAATAATATCTCACTTCAGTAAGCCCGCCCAGAAGATTAAACTTTTTCAGTGATATTAGTCATCATTGTACAGATGTTCAAAAGTAATAAAGCAATAGAAAACAAAAAAATAGATATATATCAATGTATTACCAAAGGGCACATCGTCAAGGGAGAATTTAGCATCTGCCGTCATGTGCCCCAGGGGGATTCAAGGGAGAAAACAATAGAAGTCCAATTTTGAAAGGACACGGAGTGCGAATGAGGGGCGAGGAGAGTGAGCCCCGTCGCCTCGGCTACCACCGCCAACTAGAGCTCATCTTGAGGACGAGGGATTAAAGTGCCACTTATCATAGGGGAGGCGCGCCCTGAAGTGAGTCGAGAGAGCCGGGTTTTCCGTGGGGTTGTGGGTCGTGTCGGAGCATTTGAATTTGAATGCGATGGGGGGCGACGCTAATGGTCGGTTCGGGCGAGTGCTGCCGGAGAGGAGGTGGTGTCATGCCGCGGATGGGGTTATGAGTGATGCGTTTTGAGGGTGTTAACTTCCGAGCGATGCCGGGGTACCTGCGGCGAGAGGGAGAGGGAGAGGGAGGGGGGGGGGGGAGAAAGAAAGCGCGCGTTTTTTTTTTTTTTTTTTTTTTTTTTTTTTTTGTGTATTCATTTTTAGGTAGTCGCGATCGCTTAATGAGAAATGGATTTATTTGGTGTTCATTTTAGGTTTCTTTTGTTGGGCATAGAACATGTAAAGGTTGTCATATCTGCAAGCCGGCCGTGTTTAAGTCCAGAAAGTTGGTTCCCGAACACAAAGGAGCCTGAGAATATTTCGTAACGCGCTGCGGCACATGTTTAAACCTTTCCGGAGTTGGCCATCTTTTCTTGAGAAACTGCGATTCTGTCACATTTCCCCCTTCATAGAAAATGAGGCTTTGAGAGTGTATGTGCAGGAAGTGGCCAGCATCACGCGGGTTTTTGCCGTCGTCTGCGAAACGGCGCGTCACCCCCCGCTGGGCGCTTTTCTTCCCGCAGAGCCTGGCTCCGGTGCCGCCCATATGGCCCAGCACGTGTTGACTGAGTGCCAAGTGACAGTAATGGGACTACGGGGTAATCTGCGGCAAGTCTCAGATACCAGGACCTCTCCCACATCCTCCCGCCCCTCCTACATCCTGCCTCGCTCGTATCCTCGCCCTGAGACGCCTTGTTGGTGTCGTGTGTGTAACAGGCTCTGGATTTGGCGGCAGGCAGCGCGATGCTCATGGCGAGAGGGAACGGGAGGGGGATGTTTTCCGACATGTCAAAAAGAAGCTCCCGATCTTGAACTACCATTCCTTGGAACAAATCGTTTAACACTCATTGATGACTTTGTTGTTTTAATCAAATCTCTATTCCAAAAGAATTTAGGTGTGTTTTGGAGCTCAGCATTTGTCGTATAAGATACGCCTAATGCGCGGGTTTTGTCTATGAAAATTAGTTTATATGCGCACTCAGCCTAGCCTACATTGCATATGTAATACATCTACCACATAGTCTATTATACTGTACTAGATAAATACGGACAGCCAGAGTAACAGGGGAGAGAGAGAGAGGGACAGAGACATACTTGTACAACAAATACAACATGATTTTACCGCTACCAGTTGTTCCTAAATTCTTTTGGCTCCACATCTCGATCTTCCCCCTTTTCCTTTCTACACGCACCTCCCCTACTCTTTAATCTCTTTCCTTTCCTCATTCCTTCCATGCTTGTATCCTCTCCGCCTCGCAGAGAATTTTCCTTGTACAAAGAGTGAATGCTGTTCGTCAGACTAATGCAATCGCGGGGCTGCCGTGTTTAAGCAAATGCAGTTTTATCCTGTCATTCTTGTTTGGTTTATTGCCACTTATTTAAATCGTTATTTATTGGCAAAATTTCGGGTTATGTCACGAAGCGCGAAAGCAAAATGTGTTGTCAAAGAAATATATATATATTTTTTTTCTTCTAAAACTTCGTTTTAGAAAAAGATATCTCAATTTTCTTACATTTTTTCCTCATTGATAATGAATCTTTAATTGCAACTGACCACGCAACGATGATGCACTGATTGATTTGTTTCATTCATATTGCCTTTGAATAGGCAGCCGCTACACCGGCTACGACAGTGACGTCACGCGCTCACGCTGTACTCATTACCTGATTGATTAACTTGGTATAGTGTGCAGTCGTGTGTGATAATACTGATGAGGTGTTCATTATTCCCTTCCTCCTTCCAGGTACGTGATGATGCGCCGGCGGGCGTGCGGGGCTGGCGAGGGAGGTGAGTGTGAAGGTTGAGGAGGAAGGAATAGGGGGGGGAGGGTTAAAGAACGGGTGAATGGTGAGAGAAAAGTGAGAATAAGTGGAGTAGGTAGGCTAATTAGGGTGTGTAGAGGGGACAGAAGACCTTTTTTTTTATATAGGAAGGCCGTGGAGGGGGAAGGTGAATGGAAATGAGGACGGGAGGATGTGGTGAGTATCGGGCGACGGCATGAATAGAAGAACATAAGAATGTAAGGAGGAGAAAGTGTGGGTTGGACTGTCAGCAGACTAAGCGACTAGGAAACCGTCAGAAAGGAAAAACGAATGATGATGCAAGGGAAAGAGGCGATCAAGACTTTGGCGAACATATCCAAGATTAGTGAGACGGAGAGAGACGGAGAGAGACGGAGAGAGACGGAGAGAGACGGAGAGAGACGGAGAGCGAGGGAGAGCGAGGGAGAGCG
>NC_061842.1:11111917-11121917 GCF_019202785.1 Penaeus chinensis
TTTGTGACGGTCAATTTTGAAATGATTTTTGTTGCCTTTGAAACGGATTTGTTTCCAATGGCCGTCTATTGATTTGAGACGAAAGTATGATGATAGTGCAAACTGATAGGGAATGGAAAATGTAGCAAGTGAATTATGAGTCTTTAGTAATTAGTGACATACTGGAATTTGGGTAATTAGTGAAGTGGCTTTAATACTGTGGTCTACAAAAATGGATAGAAGATACAAGAGTGCCGTGTTAAAGGTGAATTGGCAGTGACGGCGCCTGAACTTGTAAGAAGGGAAAGGATGCAAGAGGGTATGCTATAGTGTATGTAGTTGGGTTCACGTTCGGGTCCGCGCCAAGATGCCTTATGTTTAGGGACTGAGGTATTTATTTGTTTGTTGATGATGACGTTGTTTTTGTTTTTTGTAGATTTATTCACTTACCTGTATTGTACGTTCATTATTGAAAAATAATGATTAGATTAAATGTCTTAATTATATTGATAACCATATCATTGTTATAATTAACATCAATACCAATATTCTTATCATGGTTATTACTACTCATTTTAATCAGGATTTTTTGTTATCACCAGTTGCTAATATAGTCTAGTACATTTATAAATATTATTATATTTCCTAATATAATTGTTATTGTAATAAAAGTTTAAAGATGGGTAAAGATAAGAATCTTTATTGTACTATATAATGATTCTATTAGTTTGTAACAGTAGTAAATGAGTTAGTTAGAATAAAAGGCTGGCGACCCCCATTGCCTCCTATCACCACCACCTTTGCTAAAACCCGCCTTTCAGGACTTGTGCGATCTGCAGCCATGTCACCGCCTCCAAAACAGCTGTACGGCTTTAGTATCACCGCTGTTATTACCCATGGCCGTATTGGTGCAGCCACACATGGCCAAGCGTAGTAGCCAACTTGTTTCTATTACATGGAGTCATCTCTTGTGCCGCCGTCTGTGGGCTATCGCCTATGTGCAAATGGCCACAAATTGCTGCCTCCACCACTCTAATTATGTTTTGTTCTGCCACGCATCAGCACTCTCCCAATAATTATCCATGGTTCTGTTAAACATGGCCGTCGTCACCACAGCTGACCAGAGAGACAGTTCAGTACAAAAGGGTGTGGAATTAGCAGTGAACTTTTATCCTGTTGTTGTATTAGGATGATTTTTACTAATTGATCTTGTGATTTTTAAGATATTTTGAACATATTCTGAATGAGAAGAATGAAGAATTTATTCAAATGCAAGAATTCGGAAAAGGTTAACGAAACCGTGTGGCGGCGGTGACCCTCGCATGGCTGTGGCAGAGCTGCATAGCTCGCCACAAGTGATAGACAGGTAATGCAGTTTTCTCGCTCGTTTTTCTTTTATTATTCGTTTTTATTTTGTTTCGGCGAGATTGACGTTTCGCAAGAGGAAAGGCCAGTAAAATGGCGTGAAGTGCCTGTTCCGTGATTGATGCCCGTTTGTTTTTTCGAGCGCGGTCAATTGCCGCCTGGACAAATGCCAGGACCTCCAGTTGGTATTTTGAATGCCGGCGCGGAATTCCTTGCATCTTATTGCCTTCACCAGATTAAAGGGATCCGGATGTTTACCGCCGCTCGTGGATGGTGAGGAGGAGGAAAAGGTAACCGCCTCTCAAAGTACTTGTTAGAGTCAACAACGGCTTTAGTTGATGTTCGAGTGACTTTAAATGAGTACCGGCTAGAATAAACAGATTCTACACACACGCGCGCTCATGTATGCAAGGCTACACTCTTTCCACGACCATATAACGCGTTGTCATAGCAAAGTAGACTTAGTGCTGGAATAAGATGTCGGTTGATGCTAGATATGAAGGTATGAAGAATGTGCAAAGGAAATCGTCGTATTGTTCAAGTGCTGGGCGAGACGTGGCCGGGCGAGAGGTAGCGCGGCAGACGGTGTGTCCGAGTGCGCCCTCTCCATCCGACGGAGTTGCCACACGCTGCCGCTTACAAGGATATTTTAGTTTCATATTAAGCTAATGTAAATATTTGATGCTCAAAAATATATGTATAAATGTATAGTTATGCTTCATGCGCCGCATGAGTGTTACGGGCGAGCCTCTGATGCAATACGTACCCTGTAAATGGTTGATAGTGCGGGTTCCCTCTGTAAAATATGCACCGCCTCCAGGCATGACCAGGTGTGTTGCCCACCTCACCCTCACCCTCACCCTCGCCCGCCCCCGCCCGAGAGGTTCGCGGGCTCACGTGCGGGCCGCCAGGGAGGGGGAGGGCGAACTTTCTGTGCGGGACGTGTGGTCGAGGTTGTCCTTGTGCAGGGCCTAGTCTCTCGGCTTCGCTTGGTCTCTTTTTATGGTTCGTTTCCCTCTTGGCCTTTATTGTTTGCATTATTTTTGACGCTTCTTCGTCTTCTGATTTTTTTTCGTCAAAAATCTCGTTCTCTCCCTCTTTCCCTCCTTCCATCCTATCCTCCCTTACCATTTCCTCTTTCCTTCCCTCGCCCTTGGTTCTTTTTACTCTGCTTTTTTGACGCTATTCCATCTTTTAATCTAGTTTTTACCCTTTCTTCACAGCTCTCGCTGAATCTTTTACCGCTCCTTTTCGTTTCTTCTCTCTTTCTCCCCCTTTCTTCCCTCTCTTCATAGTTTTCACTTCAGCTCTATTATTTTCCTATTTTTATCACCATATTTATTACCATCTTTCCTCCCCTCTTCTACCTCCTCCTCCTACCCTATCCCTATCTATACTTCACATTTCTCTTCTCTTCCCTCTTCCTCCCTTCTTCACATTTTGTCCCTTCCTCATCCACATACCCTTCTTCGAACAGTCTTTCTCACTTTCACTATTATTTTACGTCGTAAAATAATAGTGAAATAAAATAAATGCGCCCCTTGCTTCCCTGTCCCTCTTATCTGTTCTAACTGCGCTTCCTTTCCGTCTCGCCATGTTTCATCCCCCTTCCTTACGTCTTACCCTCTGTTTCCCCTCCGTTACATCTCTCTCCTTTACCCTGCCCCCCTCCACCCCCCCCCGTTTCATTTTCTTACCATTTCCCCATCTTCCTCTCTCACTATTTTTCCTACTTTCCCTCTTGATCTTCTCCTCTTTCTGTCTTCCTTCGTCCATGCTTCCCCCCCCCCCCCACCAAACCTCCGTCATATTCGCATCCTGTATACATCTAAGGCAAAAAAGACCCCTTATCTAATCCCAGCTTTTCTCCCCTATGGGAATGCTGCCCAATCTGCCGGTCGTCTCGCATCCAAGGCCGCCCACATAAACTGCTCCTCATGATGTCTCCTCATTAATCAGACCGAGGTTGCTCTCCTACATCGGCAAATCCGCTTCTGGAAATCTGTCCACCGTAAAAGTCACGCGATCCGGCGAAGGACCCATTATTGGCTTTTTATCTCTTCCCAATTCCACGGCTGGCCAAATATAAGATTAATGGAAGTTTTGTTTACGATGTTTTATGTTGGGACGTCCAGAGACGTCGGTGGCTAAGTTGACGTTGTCTTGTTATTTTCTTCTTCTCGGGTTTGGACACGGAGCAAAAAGACTGGAAACGAGACGATGCTTCTTCATTTCGTGTAGGGAAAACCATCCAGGTATCGATTGCACGCAGTTCGTCTCATTTTGAGAGAAGTGTGTGCGTGTGTTTTGTGTGCGCGTGTGTCTGCACGCGTGCGTGTGCGTGTGATTGCCCTTGTTGGCCTGCGTATATTGTGTTTGACGTCTTGGCAGAATGCCTCCCACGCTTGGCATGGGGAAAAGAAAGTCGTGTTTACATCATTAAAAGGTTTAGTGATCAAGAGTTTGTTTGGGGAGTGAGGTCAGGGGGATAATGTTCTGGCCGGTTTATTGTGGTTGCCGGCAGTGGGACCACCTGCGCCGCGACCGGTTATGGCTGCCTGGGCCGTATCACCGATAATTAGACTGGGCGGGGAACGTGTTGGCCCAACCATAGGCTTGTGTTGATCCATTTTTAATCTCTGGATTTACTTGCTCGAGTCATGTTTATGCACCGGAATTGCATTGCACTTAAGTGGCGGCCCAACCGAGGGCGAAGTGGAAGCAGTGTTTGATTCGATGATTGTTAAGGAAGGATGGGGCAAGTGGATCTAGTGGTTCCCCAGTGGCAGTGGAGAGAGGAGAGGGTGCCAGTACAAGTGGATGACGGAAGGTGGATGTGAAGTGGCTGTCCCGTGGTAGTGGAGAGGGGTGTGGGTCGAGAGCGGCAGTTAGGGGTTTGATGGGTCAATGTTTACACATGATGACAGATGAGGCTGGAGTTGGGTTGGCTTGCTCTTCTCGGGTTACTGTTTGGACCGCTCCCATTATGGAATTTGTGATTGGTTCCTGGATTGTGAATGGCGTTTGGGTTCGGGTCGTGGCGGGAGCAGTCACTCGCTCCCCTTGAGGTTTTCAAGCATTCGTGGGACACAGATACCCTCGCATAAACGCCGATGTAGACTGGGGATTTTGAGGCCTCATTGCATAAGGATTAACGGCTTTATAGGTTTTGACTTGCGATATAATCGCGTTTTAGCTGATTACTTCTGTAAAGTAGCATTTCGGAATGTATTGCGGTTTATTGATTTTAAAAAGAAATATGTTGACACTTCTGGGTCACGCATACGCAAGTGTACACTTCTCTCTCTCCTCTCTCCTCTCCCCTCTCCCCTCCTCCTCCTCTCCCCTCTCCCCTCCTCCTCCTCTCCCCTCTCCCCTCCTCCTCCTCTCCCCTCCTCCTCCTCTCCCCTCTCCCCTCCTCCTCCTCTCCCCTCTCCCCTCCTCCTCCTCTCCCCTCTCCCCTCCTCCTCCTCTCCCCTCTTTTCTCCTCTCCCCTCTCTTCTCTCTTTTCCTCTCTTTTCCTCTTTTCCTCTTTTCCTCTCTTTTCTTCTTTTCCTCTCTTTTCCTCTCTTCTCTCTTTTCCTCTCCCTCCTCTCCCTCCTCTCCCTCCTCTCCCTCTCTCTCCCTCCTCTCCCTCTCTCTCCCTCCTCTCCCTCTCTCTCCCTCCTCTCCCTCTCTCTCCCTCCTCTCCCTCTCTCTCCCTCCTCTCCCTCTCTCTCCCTCCTCTCCCTCTCTCTCCCTCCTCTCCCTCCTCTCCCTCTCTCTCCCTCCTCTCCCTCTCTCTCCCTCCTCTCCCTCTCTCTCCCTCTCTCTCCCTCCTCTCCCTCTCTCTCCCTCCTCTCCCTCTCTCTCCCTCTCTCTCCTCTCTCTCCCTCTCCTCTCCCTCCTCTCCCTCTCTCTCCCTCTCCCTCTCTCTCCCTCTCCCTCTCTCTCCCTCTCCCTCCCTCTCTCTCCCTCTCCCTCCCTCTCTCTCCCTCTCCCTCTCTCCCTCTCCCTCTCTCTCCCTCTCTCTCCCTCTCCCTCTCTCTCCCTCTCCCTCTCTCTCCCTCTCCCTCTCTCTCCCTCTCCCTCTCTCTCCCTCTCCCTCTCTCTCCCTCTCCCTCTCTCTCCCTCTCCCTCTCTCTCCCTCTCCCTCTCTCTCCCTCTCCCTCTCTCTCCCTCTCCCTCTCTCTCCCTCTCCCTCTCTCTCCCTCTCCCTCTCTCTCCCTCTCCCTCTCTCTCCCTCTCCCTCTCTCTCCCTCTCCCTCTCTCTCCCTCTCCCTCTCTCTCCCTCTCCCTCTCTCTCCCTCTCCCTCTCCTCTCTCTCCCTCTCCTCTCCCTCTCTCTCCCTCTCCCTCCCTCTCCCTCCCTCTCCCTCCCTCTCCCTCTCTCTCCCTCTCCCTCTCTCTCCCTCTCTCTCCCTCTCCCTCCCTCTCCCTCTCTCTCCCTCTCTCTCCCCTCTCTCTCCCTCTCCCTCTCTCTCCCTCTCCCTCTCTCTCCCTCTCCCTCTCTCTCCCTCTCCCTCTCTCTCCCTCTCCCTCTCTCTCCCTCTCCCTCTCCCTCTCTCTCCCTCTCCTCTCCCTCTCCCTCTCCCTCTCTCCCTCTCCCTCTCCCTCTCCCTCCCTCTCCCTCTCCCTCTCTCTCCCTCTCTCTCCCTCTCCCTCTCTCTCCCTCTCTCTCCCTCTCTCTCCCTCTCCCTCTCTCTCCCTCTCCCTCTCTCTCCCTCTCTCTCCCTCTCTCTCCCTCTCCCTCTCTCTCCCTCTCCCTCTCTCTCCCTCTCCCTCTCTCTCCCTCTCTCTCCCTCTCCCTCTCCCTCTCCCTCTCCCTCCCTCTCCCTCTCCCTCTCCCTCTCCCTCCCTCCCCCTCTCTCTCCACCCCCTTCCCCCTCCGTCGCCCACGTGAAATGACCATGCTTTTCTTGATAGGCCTACATATAATTTCGGAATCAGCCCCTTTATCCATGATTTGTGTATGGCTGCTGCTCCGCCGCTCGTCAGAACATCAGCTTGAATTTGCCTACGACCACTGCTCCGCCTACATTTGATATCTTTTATTTGTTATTTGTTCCATTCGGGAAAGCCCGAGGACTTTCCTTTCAGCCTCACAGCATGGACGAAATATGAGATATTGCATGTAATGCAATGTGGCGGTCGCTATTCTGAGGCGGTGTTGGGCCAAGGCGACTCGTGGATCAGTGTTTTGAGGCAGTTTGCAGGTCTTCCGAAGTGGATTATTTCAGGCACTTAGTAAATATAATGTTTGTGTGTGTTTCGTAATATATACATGTATGTGTTTCGGTTGACGGTGCATACTATGCACTTAACTTTTTACTTTGATGTAGTATTACACGATGAAGATGTTTGGCTTAGAATAAGCATGCTATGCCATGATCAGAACTTGGCCTGATGAGGCTGGGACAAGAGAATATTCGTCGGTCATTTTGTATTGATCCTACCCAGACCTTACATAGCGCATTGTGACCACCCCCTTAACAGAGACCGCTGTCTTACCTGGCTCATGCTTCGTCCCTTATGACCCCTACGAATGAATTGGTAGATTGTTCCTGGTTTTGGCGTAGCGATACGTGAAGACCGGAATCTGAAGTAGGTGTACAGTATATAAATCCCTTTTGTTTGCCTGCGTGCTCTAACGTGTTGCTTCTTTTTCGCAGGTATGACTGGCTGGGGGACTTAAAGGGAAGCTCTAGGTGTGACGCGGATCAGCTGCACCTGGGGCGGGGCTCCTGGAGGTAGATGGATATTTGCATGTTGCGGTTTGTGTCACTGTAGTGCGTGACCAAGGGTCGTGTGCATGCGACAGAGAACGCGGATGTGTGTGTGTGTGTGTGTGTGTGTGTGTGTGTGTGTGTGTGTGTGTGTGGCAAGGAGGGTTTGTGCATGTGTTGGCGAATGCGTGGAAGCGGTTATGCGCTCAGGTTTATGTTTGCGTATTTCACGTGGTGCGCTTTGTTGTGATCCATGTATGTTTGTGCTTCTACACATGTGAGATACATGCCTAAACATAACGGGTGTCAGGATGAGGGGTGAACATGCATACGCATATGTGCGTCTGTCCATCTGTTTATCCGTAACTGAGTTAGTGTGCTTCCTGTGTCCAAGTCCTGCCATCCAGTGGGGGGATGGCGTGACCGCGGACGAGAAGAAGAGTCTCCACTGTGCCTGCGAAATTGGATTGCCGAATGTGCTCCCATCCTCTGTACGATGCGGCTCGATTGTACGCTGTTTATTCGGCTGTGTGTGTGTGTGTGTAAATTCTCGTGTATGTTGATAACGACATGTAGCCTTCAGTAGTTAATACATGCTTATATTGTCACATCACAGGACCAATTTATCCCGTCGGAAACAATTGCATTTTGAAATGTTTTTAACGTGCAGTTATTCTAAATATAGATATTATTGGCATTCAACTTGATAGAGAACATTTTTCTATTATAACGGTTGGTGTGTGCTCTGTAGAGATGAGTTGAGAGACAGAGAGATGGGGATAAATAGAAGAATAGATACGCATTAGTCTCGTACCTGATGCCGTACTGCAGTCTTGTACCGTGCATATGCCCTTACGAGGTCCCGTCGCCCATAAGGAAGAGCCCGATGGCCCCAGGGATGAAATTCATTACCGGTCCTCCTTTTGTCTGCCTTGCCATGAAATACAGTTAGATGACCACAGAACCTCCACCAAATCCACTGTACAAAAGAGAAAGGGATGAGGGGGAGAGAGCGAGAGAATCATTGCTGTGGTCATCTAACTGTATTTCATGGCGCACACCCATCCGCGCAGTCAGTCAGTCAGTCAGTCAGTCAGTCAGTCAGTCAGTCAGTCAGTCAGTCAGTCAGTCAGTCAGTCAGTCAGTCAGTCAGTCAGTCAGTCAGTCAGTCAGTCAGTCAGTCAGTCAGTCAGTCAGTCAGTCAGTCAGTCAGTCAGTCAGTCAGTCAGTCAGTCAGTCAGTCAGAGGTCGTCCATTCAGTGCCATGATTCCGCCCTGAATTCGGGGTGAAGAGGTGGCCCAGCGGTGCCAGAGTGTGGCTCTCATCCCGGCTTGAGTAATGACTTAATCAACACTTGGGAGACAACCCTGGCGGGGGCCATCAGTTCCTGTTAGGGAAGATTGGTCATTTTTACGGCGCTGTAATTGACTAATTCTAGAATCTTGCTAACTGTTGGAATCGTGCAAGAATTGTTACCGTCTTCGAGAATGAGGATCTGGATGAGAAAAGACAAGATCCGAGTTCAGCGAAAGTGTAGATGTAGAATACTGAAACCAAAAGGTGAACATTAGTAGTAGTAGTAGTAATAGTCGATGTCGATGTCGATGTGATATATCAAAAATTTAATTTCTTCTCGCTCGCCTTTCTTCCTTAGAATATTTCGGTTTTCCATCGCCCTGATGTTTATTTTTGTGGGCGTGATTTTCTCTTTTCCATTGCGTGTGTTTGCTTGTTCTTCCTTGGTTTCGTTTTGGTCACTGAAAGAGGCGCAAGGAAACCCCTTTATGAAAGAGTCGAGGGGGAGCGGAGGAGATAAAGGACAAGTGGCGGAGGACGAGCCGTGTCTCGGGGTTTCGGGACGATGTGGGATTCGTTGGGGAGACAGAGTGCGAGCGTTTAGCGTGCGTCAGGGAGAGTGATGGCGGGTCACCTCCAATCATTGATGCCACCATATCGCGGATACCACGATACTCCCTCCCTTCCTCTTCTCTCTGTCCCTTCCCTGCCTCCCTCCTTTTCCTCCCTCCCTGCCTCCCTCCCCCTCCCCCTCCCCGGCTCCCATCCTCCCTTCTTCACTCCCTCACTCCCCTCTCTTCCGTTCCTCCTTTCCTTCCTTCTTCCCTTCCTCCTTTCCTCCCTTCTTCCCTCCCCCCCCCCTTCTTTCTTCCCTCCCTCTCCTCCCCCCTCTCCCTTCCTACCATCTCTCCTCCCCCTTCTCCTCCCCTCCTTTCTCCCACCCCTCCTTTCTCCCACCCCTCCTCCGTCTTCTCCTTCTCCCCTTTCCCCTTCCACCTCCCTCCTTCCCCTTCTTACTTATCTATTCATCTTTCCCTCGGCGGTCACATGTTTCCTCTTTGGTTGGTTCTTTCGTTTCTTTGGGAGCGGAACGCCCCTTGTCTCAGTGTCTTCTTATAGTGACCATAGATGATTTTGTAGCGTTTACAAGTGTTAATACAGATTTTAGATCTGTTAGTTAGCATTGCCCGATGCCCTTGTTAATATTTGTTACTCTCCCTTTTGTCATTATCGATGTCATCTTTGAAAATGTTCTCGCTTATTTCGTTCGTTCCTTACCCTATTATTTGGTTGGTTGGTTAACGTCTTCATTATCAAGCAAGGCTCGGCTTTTTGTTACCACCCTCTATGGTAATGTCGGTTGCTTCGCCTGACCTGACACTTATTTTTATGTGGAAGACCTTTAGAAAAACGGCATAGATTTGCATACATTCGTGTCGATGGCGTTCTTTTTCCACTTCTGGTAGATAGTAACAAGCCACGGCCGACAAATTTGGTCATGGAGGACAGTTGCATATGGAGCAGGTGCATTTAACATGGTCTTAACATTTCGTTGTAATATCTTGTTTCTGAAGGCACCGCGGGCGACAGGCTTCAGAACAGCGTTGGGATCTCTTCGGCAAGTGGCTGGTCTTTCCTCATCCCCGCGGGTGACG
>NC_061842.1:11129417-11144417 GCF_019202785.1 Penaeus chinensis
CGCTTGATTAATCGGCGGAGCTCGGGTCACGGGCCAGCGATTGGAAAGGGAAGCGCCGTTTTTGATGCCGGGCGGGCGGCGATCGGCTCCTGTGGGATGCAACGAGTTTCACAGCAGTTGCAAGGCGTGCATGGGGAGGACAAAGTAAGGACCAGTGCCAGGCGTATTATGCGTGTTAGGCGAGGGCAAAGGAACGGCCAGTGCCAGACGTGTATGGTGGGTGGTGGTGGGGGTGGGCGGATAAGGGCGGGAGCAGGGGCAGCCTCCTCCGATAAGAGGGAGGGGAGCGCGAGGCAAGGGCCCGTTAAATAAAGCAGGAGTGATAATGGTGGATTTCTTTTCCCGACGGAGCTGGGACGGCACCTGCCACGCCAGCGGTCATAGTAATCAATAAGGGCGCATTCGGTTGGGGGATGTTAAGCACACCTGGTTTGTCTGCGTGTTTGTTTGTTTGAAAGTGGTTTGGCTTAATGCGGATGTTAGGATAGGGTAATGAAGGCAGACGTTTGGCTATAATATTGGTTGGGGGCAGAAATAACCCTGGGGAGGATGTGCACCCTGAATGTACGCATGCAACACAACCATAAACTGGCGAAAGAAGGTTATTCAGTCCATAAACCTAGTGTTTTAATAGCTTTTAATGGGGTCATAAACAACGCATTTGAGCATTAGTTACGTGCGACCATTGTAGATTCGCCTGTAGGCTTTTGGATGGAATTGTATCAAAAGATAGGGATGTGTACTGATATTTAGCCACATACAGGCACAGGCACTTGCACATGCACGCACATGCATACGCATATACACGCACACGCACATCCACGCACACACATACGCATACGCTTACGCACATGCACGCGCGCACATACGCATACGCTTACGCACATGCACGCGCGCACATACGCATACGCTTACGCACATGCACGCGCGCACATACGCATACGCTTACGCACATGCACGCGCGCACATACGCATACGCTTACGCACATGCACGCGCGCACATACGCATACGCTTACGCACATCCACACACACACATACGCATACGCTTATGCACATGCACGCACACACATACGCATACGCTTACGCACATGCACGCACATACATACGCATACGCTTACGCACATGTACGCTCACACATACACATACGCATACGCTTACGCGCACACATACGCACACGCTTATGCACATGCACATGCACGCACACGCAAATGTACGCACACGCAAATGTACGCACACACACGCTTACGCACATGCACGCACACGCTTACGCACATGCACGCACACGCTTATGCACATGCACTCATTCGCTTATGCACATGTACGCACATGCATATGTACATGCACGCATATGCACACGCACGTGCATATGTGCATGCGCACAAATAAATAAACATACAAGTACGCTCACAGAAACATACACGTATTTACACACACACACACACACACACACACACACACACACACACACACACACACACACACACACACACACACACACACACACACATCCACACTAATGCACACACACGCATATCCACACTAACGCGCGCACACATCCATACGCACGCACACGCACACATCCATACGCAGGCACACGCACGCATCCTTATATACCTATATTTATATGTTATATGCATATATGAATGCATCTTTGTATGAACCATTTTTAGAAATTACTCGAAACAGAAAAGAATAATGTTCTTAGAAGAGCGGCAAGAAATGCACCATGTTGGGAAGAAAGGAACGGCAGCTGTAACAACTCTCCTCCATAAACATAATGAATAGATTTCCGCGAGACTGGCTGTGTAATCAGAGTTTTGTCTTTGTTTTTGTTGACGGTGTTGTCTATATCAGGAAGACTCTTGGAAATGACGATTGTTTCCTTGAGAATGGTTCAGATGAGTCGATCCGGTCCGCGAGGCGTATCGGGAGGAAGGAAGATCTTCCGAGACGCCGCTGGGTTCGAGGTCGTCACGCTCGGATTCCTCGTTTCGCCGGGTCGTTTGGGGGGGGGGGGGGGGTTCCCGCTCGGAGGGGCAGCGCGCTTTCCCCTGATTTAGTGCATTTCTGTTTTTTGTTTTTTTATTCTTGTCTGACAGCATTATCTGTTTAACTATTTAAGGATTGTGGTGGATTAGTGCAGTTCTTTTTTTTTTTTTTTATCTCGTGTTTCTCACTTGAGAGTCGGATTCAACCTCAAATTCCCCTCCGCTTTTGCCCGCGCTTTCGTACCCAGTGCCCTCGCATCCACCTACTCCCCCGCCACACCCCGCGACTCGCTTCCCTTGATGGGTGCCCCGAGTGTAACCTCGGGCAGAGGAGATGGGAGGCGTGTTGAGGAGGCTGGCATGATGGGTGCGTGACAGTATTGATTGGCAATACAATTACGGAGGCCGTCTCCCACCCCGGTCTAATCTCCCGGGGCACCGCAAGCTGCCCCAACACGTGCATACGCCGGGCTGCACCGACAGCACCTCCGTTCTCGCAGCGTGTATCGATCGACCCTTTGTAGTTTCCACACGGAAGTTCCTTGATATTATCGACAGATTGTCTTTCACGGTGGGGAGTTTCCGCTGAGGAGGCAACCGACCGGGAAGGGAACGGGATGGATGTGGAGGCAGAGGGGTGGGGGGGCGGGGCGGGACGGGACGGGACGGCAGGAGAGAGCTGGGCAAGATCCGAGGAGAGGCTCCTACGCTAGACACAACAATCCTGTCATTCTCGTTCGCCTGCAAATTCTCGCGAGGTTAATCTAAAGGTGACATGTGACCCGACCTTATACCCACGAGGTCGGTAATGATTCTAATAGAGCCTGCGGTTACGGAGATGACTTTATGAAGTATCGGTTATTATTGCTTCACGCCGGTGAAAGTGCACGTAAGTGTATCACGATGCTGGTGCCTATGAACCCGCGCGGCAGACCTAACCGCGAATGTTGCGCGGGAAGGCCCTTAATAGAAATCTTGCTGTGATAGCAACATTCCTCTCCGGACTCGAGACCCTTTGATGTGCGCGTTTCTACGTCTTGTCAGCCTCAACACACGCTTTTGTCGTATATACACTTCTCTTTGCCTCGCTCTGTTATGTTACCCTCCACTAACCCCCCTTTCGGTTCTCCCAAATCCATATACTCCCTCCATCAACCCTCCCCTCACCCCCCCCCCCCCTTCCGTCTGGATGTGCCAGACGGAAAGGCTTGGCCATCGAACCCCATATAATGACGATGATTTGTTTGGGCAGCTCATGCGGCGGCGGGGCGAGTGAGCGATGTATTGTTACCTGCTTGGACATATGATGGCCATAAAGACCGGCAGGTTTGGCTCGGGCCTCTTGCGTCGCCATAAAATTTGGAACCATGTTAATCATTCCTGTTCAGAGAAGGTTTCCCCTTGGCAGTGACGGATCGCTGCCTGAAGCAAAGGAAGGAAACGCTTCATGGCGGCCGGGAAGGAGATCGGCCATTGCAAGTTGAACTTCAACTTTAGGGGCTGTTTTCTAATTTATTTGCATTATGTTGATAGTCTTTCTTGAAGCGTGAAAAATGTATCCACTATATATATATATATATATATAATGTATATATATATGTATATCTATATATGTATATATATATATGTATATATATATATATATGTATATATATATTTAATATATTTGTGTGTGTGTGGAACGGGGGGGGGGGGGGGGGGTACGCATGCAGGCACGAGTGCCAAAATTCGGTCCTACTCAACTGACAGACCAACAGGAAATGTCATTCTTGAAGGCAAGTCATCGGACTTTCTATGACAGTATCTTAAATTCGATACGCGTCCTAGGTAGTATTGACAAAGGAACGTAGAAGGAAGGAGAGAGCCCGAAAAGCCAGCCGTACGCACCACGACCGTCCAAGCAGCTCGCCTACCTTTGTGCGAACTCTGCATATCCTATTTTCTGCATAATAACCGTCCTTTGTACCCACGGCGTTGAACCGACTGCTGCAGCCTCCCCCTTGAACCCTGCCAGACGAATCCAAATAGGTCTGGGAGCTTGGCTGTCCCCAGATGGCATCACTACAGGGCAGTCTCGGGTAAGAGGCTTAGGGGAGCGGCTCGAGGTATCCTGCGGTCGCTTAAGGACGCGGATTGGGAAGCGGTAGGTCGCCACTTTAATGCTTTGTTGGTCAGACGAAATGTATGTAAATGGAATAATAGTCGAGTCGTTATAGAAAAGGATTTGAGTTGTTGAATTGCCGTGGATGCAGTCGTAGTTATGGTCGGTTTTGCGTTTTCATCATAAAATTATTTAACTGGCGTAGGGCTTGGCCAACCCACGCGTGGGATTAAGATCTCCACAGTGTAATGCAGTGAATTTAGATTTAGACAAATCCACGCATTGACTTTGGATATCTCTTTGTACAACGACATATCCAGAGAAAGCGTCTGCGCTTCGTCCTTTACGTACTCGCCTTTCCCTTGCTCCCCCTCTTTTGCGGTTCTTAACGAATTCCTCTTCGCCATTTTTAAGCCCTTTCCTGTCTATCCTTTTACGTCTTTCCCTTCTTCTTTCCCTCTTCTTTGCTCTTGCGGTTCCCTTTATGATTTAGAAATGAAGAGAAGTACAGGACAGGTTACCTTTACAGAAAAGGGCACCTGTAGTACGTGGGTGGAGGTCGGGTGATCGAGGACCTGTCGATTCCTAAGCAGGAGGGAGAGCGAGATCCCTGGTAAACAAATCACCCCACCAGATAATATCACACCAGTCGTTTCTGCTTCGTTACCAGTGATAAATGCTTCCAGGGCGATCCGGCAGGTGGGGGAGGCCGGGGGAGGGGGAGACAGGGGTGATGGAGAGGGGGATGGGGAGAG
Source organism: Penaeus chinensis (assembly GCF_019202785.1). NCBI lineage: Eukaryota > Metazoa > Arthropoda > Malacostraca > Decapoda > Penaeidae > Penaeus > Penaeus chinensis. The sequence goes on from NC_061842.1 coordinate 11,134,263, forward strand.
TGCAGATTGAGAGGAGCAGATAAACGAGAAATAGAAAGCAAAGAGAAGGATAGGGTGGGTATTGCCGGCAGGGGTTTCGAGCGAAGGGGAAGCGGCAGGGCGGAAAGGGCCGAGGGAATGGAGGCGACGAGGAGGGCCGGGGAGGACTCGGTGCTGCTGACGGCGGTAGAGGGGGAGGTAAACATCCTGTGCTGTGTTGCAACGATGAATATTTATTTTCAGTCGGAACGTCGCTTCTGCAGTGTGTGAATTGGGGACATGGACTTCCTGACTCTCTCTTTTTTTTCAAATATTGTTGTTGATTCATTATTTTTTTCTAATGTATGTGTGAAAACTTTGAAATATCACAAACAAAAAAAGTAGTTGGCATTATTATTTTTGTTTCCTCTTTCAGGTGAGTGTGCGAGTGCGAGAGACGGAACAATGCGGACCTGTGATGGAGGGAGGCTGATTGAAGGCCGCGTCCAGTGTAAGTGACAGGTCTAGGGACATTATCACGTCCAGTGCCAGGATCCAGGTCAGTGCAGCGCGAAGGTCGCGCGATCGGCACTGGCACGGTGGCCGGCCGTTGATTTATTAAGAGCCGCAGGTACACCGGTATTGACAGGTAATATCGCACTAATTAGTCTCTCCCTTGGATGGCTAGCTTTGGTGAAGCCGCGCTTTCTGGTCGCCTGGATTTGTTGTCATGACGTGGTAATTCTGGAACATAATAACTAATGTTTCATAGAACAAGACTTCTATATTAAATGCATCGTCTCCCTCTGTTCCACAAAACCGACACGCTAGGTCCCAGGGGAAATCCACCCCGCCCCCCGAAAAAAAGATGAAACCAAAACGACCGTGTATATTGTCTACGCCCTTCTCATCAGGGAGCAGTTGGGTTGTGCTCAGTATGAAACAGATAGGCTACAGGGGAGGATATCTGCGGTTATGCTGTTACTGGTGATAAAGGGGAACCTAAAACAAGGTGGGTGGATTTGATGGTAAATGGGCGGAATGGGAAGCACTGGTTTAACATTTTGACCGTGTTTGGAAAGATAAATTTCGCTGTCGCTTTTACGAATTGATTTGGAATAGGCTTTGGCGGTTGTGCAGTACCTGTGGTAGCTTGGTAAGGGTGGTAGGATTGTAAACTACCTAAGATAGGCCTGAGTTGTGGCGGAGAGTGGCACTAAAAGTTTTTGGTATACGGTAGATGGGAGTGTGGCTGGAGATAAGTGGGTTTTTGAGGGTTTATAGGGGGTGGGTTAGACTGCGGCAGTGAGCGGATGGATCGTGGATAGTGTAGGGAATCTAGAATGTAGCGAGGGTAGAGGTAATATGGGCGCGACAGGGGAGCGTAGCCACCCACGCCCCCGTGAATTTCGTCAATAGAATAAATCATGCGTACATAAGGGGGCTCCCTCGGGAAGTAATGGCTCGCCAGCCCCCCTATACGAGCCAAAATTTTCCGTTTCAAGTCGTCAGCTTCTTCTGATCCACCCTCCGCTCGCCCTGCATGTCACTGTCATTCGGTCTCTTCCCTTTCCTATTCTCTCCTTCCTCCTCGCCCTCGTTTTTTCTTCCCCATGTTATTGTTGTGCCATCCAGTGCCTCCAGTCCGTCACTGCCACATGCCAACGCCTTTTTCACTCACTCCGCCCCATCCCTTCACTATCTTGTCACTGTTATTCCGTTTCCTACTCTACGTCACTGTCATCGGAGTTCCTCCGACGATAACCTATATATCAGGTGCGGCTCCTAATCCCAGTCACTGTTGCCTTGGTGTCCTCCCTCCTGTCATGCCCCTCCTCCCACTGTTTCCTTTCCGCTCTCTCTCTCTCTCTCTCTCTCTCTCTCTCTCTCTCTCTCTCTCTCTCTCTCTCTCTCTCTCTCTCTCTCTCTCTCTCTCTCTCTCTCTCTCTCTCTCTCTCTCTCTCTCTCTTACCGCTCTGCAGCTTCCACACATTTGTCGATTTCCACTGTTTCTGGGTAGATTATCAATACAAACGGGACATGGACATAATTTTGTAGGTGATATATTTTGTCATGTCTGTCCGATTTGTCTCAGAATTTGATATCGATCGTTTTACTTTTTGTGAGTTAGCTTAAATTATTTGGGCCCAGAAAGGAAAAGCTCCACTGTTTTTTGTTTTAAGTTCGTGTGTCGCGAATGGAAGATACTTTTATTTGAAGATGTATGATAAGTGCATTAAGCATAGGCTATTTGACCTACTGATTTATTGATTGCATGCTCTACATATCAGCAAAGTCATACTCACTTTCAGGAGGTCACTCATTTCAGGGGGACGCTCACATTTGAGGGGGACGGTCGCATTCACGTATATGTGATTGTGTCTGTGTCTGTGTGCCTCTTTCTGTCTGTGTCTGTGTGCCTCTTTCTGTCTGTGTCTGTGTGCCTCTTTCTGTCTGTGTCTGTGTGCCTCTTTCTGTCTGTGTCTGTGTGCCTCTTTCTGTCTGTGTCTGTGTGCCTCTTTCTGTCTGTGTCTGTGTGCCTCTTTCTGTCTGTGTCTGTGTGCCTCTTTCTGTCTGTGTCTGTGTGCCTCTTTCTGTCTGTGTCTGTGTGCCTCTTTCTGTCTGTGTCTGTGTCTGTGTGCCTCTTTCTGTCTGTGTCTGTGTCTGTGTGCCTCTTTCTGTCTGTGTCTGTGTCTGTGTGCCTCTTTCTGTCTGTGTCTGTGTGCCTCTTTCTGTCTGTGTCTGTGTGCCTCTTTCTGTCTGTGTCTGTGTCTGTGTGCCTCTTTCTGTCTGTCTGTGTCTGTGTGCCTCTTTCTGTCTGTCTGTGTCTGTGTGCCTCTTTCTGTCTGTCTGTGTCTGTGTGCCTCTTTCTGTCTGTCTGTGTCTGTGTGCCTCTTTCTGTCTGTCTGTGTCTGTGTGCCTCTTTCTGTCTGTCTGTGTCTGTGTGCCTCTTTCTGTCTGTCTGTGTCTGTGTGCCTCTTTCTGTCTGTCTGTGTCTGTGTGCCTCTTTCTGTCTGTCTGTGTCTGTGTGCCTCTTTCTGTCTGTCTGTGTCTGTGTGCCTCTTTCTGTCTGTCTGTGTCTGTGTGCCTCTTTCTGTCTGTCTGTGTCTGTGTGCCTCTTTCTGTCTGTCTGTGTCTGTGTGCCTCTTTCTGTCTGTCTGTGTCTGTGTGCCTCTTTCTGTCTGTCTGTGTCTGTGTGCCTCTTTCTGTCTGTCTGTGTCTGTGTGCCTCTTTCTGTCTGTCTGTGTCTGTGTGCCTCTTTCTGTCTGTCTGTGTCTGTGTGCCTCTTTCTGTCTGTCTGTGTCTGTGTGCCTCTTTCTGTCTGTCTGTGTCTGTGTGCCTCTTTCTGTCTATACAAGTATATTTTAGATTTGTAATTTTAGGCGACTTTTCAGGAATGAATATCGAAATATTTTCTCGTAATGTTGAGCTACACCATTCAGAATCTGCGTTCCACGTTTCAGCGTGCGTGCACGGGGGGGTGTTGGAGGCGTAAATCTGCAGATTATCGGACTAATTATCGCCGATTCTTTGGGGAGTTCATTAGCTGCCATTACCTGGCAATTAGCTCAGACTTGTAGCCGATGGTTGTATGACTTGACTCGTCTTACTGCCAGCGAAAGTAGACGGGGAATACTCGGGGAAACTTCGGAAGGGCAAGAGGCCGAGTCGGGACACGGGCGGAGGCTTCTGTCAATTGCGGGCAGGGCGTGATAAGGACCGGGAAGGAAATCGATACAGGAGAACAAACAATCCGAAACTTGGTGACGCACCCGGCGGGGGTGCTTAGGGCGCACTAGTGTTGTTAATTGTCTGGAAAATGAGCCATTCTTGTAAGGGAGTTCGTGGAGGGGCTTGGGTGAGGGACGCGAAGGGCAGGGGATGGAAAGAGAGGGTGGGAGGGAAGGGAAGGGGAAGGGGAAGGGGAAGAGCACTGCCACAGTATTACAGCGAGGTGCCCTGACCATCGCATAGTGTGACCCGTAAAACAACCGAATGCGTCAAATTGAGCTGCTGGTTGGTTTCGCCAATAAAAGATTTGAAAACAGACAACAGAAAATACAATGCACAGCAGAAAACTGACTATGGCATGTTTTGTTGTTTCAGTTTCCATTGTTTATTGGCTTGCTGTTGTTTTCGAAATGTCCGTCAACATCATTATCGCTTTTCCTCGATGCCAGATAATGGGTTTGAACTCCCCAGCCGAGGAATTAACGATGGAATCTTGTCGGCGATGCCTGTCAGTAACATTTATGTTTGGTAGGGCTTGGGACGCACGTTTGGGGTCTATTGTTCAGCTGTTATGATCAGGTCATCGTAGCCTTCCGGTTGAACAGCTTTGGATAGATAACAACGCTTACCCCTTCCTCGCTGAACCAACTCCATCCAGCTGATTGGCACGCCTCTAGCCCACGCCCCTGAAGTTGGTCCAGTGCTACAGCCGCTCTTCCTACCTTTCCCCTCCTCTCTCGCGACCTCTGCCACGACCAGAAGTTAATGAAGTGTCGAGTGCACAGAACTCGGCTTGTTGTATGTTGTTGTCAAGTTGAAGATAAATGATGTAGGCGCTGATCACGTCACGGGAACAAGTGCACAAGTCTGGCTTTAATCGCTCAACGCTCTATTTGTTTGTTAGGAGCAAGTGAGGATAGATATATCATTAAATCCAGGCATACAGGCCGACCTGTGTGCGCATGTCGTCAGATCTTCGCTCGTGTTACCGCTCATGTACCTCTTGCAGTGTTTTTGCTGTATAAATCTCCGGCAGGCTGATGTAGATGACATTTTTTTTTTCCTTTATTTTTTTAAAGGAAAGAAATGTCCATTCGTGACCAGTTTCAACAAATGAGAGTATTGCATGGAGGAGGAATAGATGCCGAGAACACAAACCGGTCACGGGCAGTTGTAGAAGTTATTAAATGCGTTATCATTTCTCACAGTACAATACTAACAATATTAATCCTCTTCCGTTTTTTGTGGTCTGTTAAGGTCCTAGTTGCCGCATTTTTCCGATAACATATGGATAGAGATGGATAAATATCGACATGAATATATCCAGGAATCCGAAGCCGGGAACCCTACAAAGCTCTTCACAGGGATAAAATTTACAGCTGTTCTAACCCAATATGTGCGCTGTTGCCGCTCTGTTGCTCCAGTTTGTTACTAACCGTCGTCACTGGCAGATATGCGTGCAGTAATCAATGTTCATTTCTGATTTCGTATTAGACGAGTGTGAGGTGTGCGTGCGTGACTGGTAGCGCGTCTGAATTATACATTTTTTATCATATTTTCAAAGGTCTTCCTAGTCGCCTTTTTAGGGTAATTAAGTGTAGGATCATTAGATAATTAGTATTCTCATTATATTCGTTCTTCCTTGGGAGGATGTTCGCTTGTGCGATGAAAAAGTGAGTGTTCGTTAAGTGTTAACGTCTGATATATCAGAAAATAGTAGTTTCGTGCGCGTTTGCAGATGCCTTGTGTTGACTCGGGGAAGAGCAAGTATGATCAGCATACTTGTGGTCGGAGCCTGTGTTGGCTAAGTCTCCGGCAAGACGGGGAAGAAAGCGACTGCTAATTAACTCTTCTCTAGCTCTGCTCTGCGTCTCTCTCTCCCTCCCTCTCCCTCCCTCTCCCTCTCTCCCTCCCTCTCCCTCTCTCCCTCCCTCTCCCTCTCTCCCTCCCTCTCCCTCTCTCCCTCCCTCTCCCCCTCTCCCTCCCTCTCCCTCCCTCTCCCTCTCTCCCTCCCTCCCTCTCTCCCTCTCTCCCTCCCTCCCTCCCTCCCTTCCTTTCTTTCTCCCTCCCTTCCTTTCTTTCTCCCTCCCTTCCTTTCTTTCTCCCTCCCTTCCTCTCTTTCTCCCTCCCTTCCTCTCTTTCTCCCTCCCTTCCTCTCTTTCTCCCTCCCTTCCTCTCTTTCTCCCTCCCTTCCTCTCTTTCTCCCTCCCTTCCTCTCTTCCTGTCCTTCTCCCTCCCTCCTTCTCTTCCTGTCCTTCTCCCTCCCTCCTCCTCTTCCTGTCCTTCTCCCTCCCTCCTTCTCTTTCTGTCCTTCTCCCTCCCTCCTTCTCTTCCTGTCCTTCTCCCTCCCTCCTTCTCTTCCTGTCCTTCTCCCTCCCTCCTTCTCTTCCTGTCCTTCTCCCTCCCTCCTTCTCTTCCTGTCCTTCTCCCTCCCTCCTCCTCTTCCTGTCCTTCTCCCTCCCTCCTTCTCTTTCTGTCCTTCTCCCTCCCTCCCTCTCTTCCTGTCCTTCTCCCTCCCTCCCTCTCTTCCTGTCCTTCTCCCTCCCTCCCTCTCTTCCTGTCCTTCTCCCTCCCTCCCTCTCTTCCTGTCCTTCTCCCTCCCTCCCTCTCTTCCTGTCCTTCTCCCTCCCTCCCTCTCTTCCTGTCCTTCTCCCTCCCTCCCTCTCTTCCTGTCCTTCTCCCTCCCTCCCTTTCTTCCTGTCCTTCTCCCTCCCTCCCTCTCTTCCTGTCCTTCTCCCTCCCTCCCTCTCTTCCTGTCCTTCTCCCTCCCTCCCTCTCTTCCTGTCCTTCTCCCTCCCTCCCTCTCTTCCTGTCCTTCTCCCTCCCTCCCTCTCTTCCTGTCCTTCTCCCTCCCTCCCTCTCTTCCTGTCCTTCTCCCTCCCTCCCTCTCTTCCTGTCCTTCTCCCTCCCTCCCTCTCTTCCTGTCCTTCTCCCTCCCTCCCTCTCTTCCTGTCCTTCTCCCTCCCTCCCTCTCTTCCTGTCCTTCTCCCTCCCTCCCTCTCTTCCTGTCCTTCTCCCTCCCTCCCTCTCTTCCTGTCCTTCTCCCTCCCTCCCTCTCTTCCTGTCCTTCTCCCTCCCTCCCTCTCTTCCTGTCCTTCTCCCTCCCTCCCTCTCTTCCTGTCCTTCTCCCTCCCTCCCTCTCTTCCTGTCCTTCTCCCTCCCTCCCTCTCTTCCTGTCCTTCTCCCTCCCTCCCTCTCTTCCTGTCCTTCTCCCTCCCTCCCTCTCTTCCTGTCCTTCTCCCTCCCTCCCTCTCTTCCTGTCCTTCTCCCTCCCTCCCTCTCTTCCTGTCCTTCTCCCTCCCTCCCTCTCTTCCTGTCCTTCTCCCTCCCTCCCTCTCTTCCTGTCCTTCTCCCTCCCTCCCTCTCTTCCTGTCCTTCTCCCTCCCTCCCTCTCTTCCTGTCCTTCTCCCTCCCTCCCTCTCTTCCTGTCCTTCTCCCTCCCTCCCTCTCTTCCTGTCCTTCTCCCTCCCTCCCTCTCTTCCTGTCCTTCTCCCTCCCTCCCTCTCTTCCTGTCCTTCTCCCTCCCTCCCTCTCTTCCTGTCCTTCTCCCTCCCTCCCTCTCTTCCTGTCCTTCTCCCTCCCTCCCTCTCTTCCTGTCCTTCTCCCTCCCTCCCTCTCTTCCTGTCCTTCTCCCTCCCTCCCTCTCTTCCTGTCCTTCTCCCTCCCTCCCTCTCTTCCTGTCCTTCTCCCTCCCTCCCTCTCTTCACTTTCTTCCTCCCGAAATTCTGGACTGGAAGATTTTTCACTCTTGATCTCTGGCGATCTGTAAAAACTGCCAAATCGTAGTGGTGTTCTGGGACATGTGTATCCCATCTTTGGACCACTTGGAGAGCATCTTATTTACATGGATAGATATAAAGAAGTGGATTTTTGCCAGTGGAAAGCCGCAGTGCAGTAGTTGAATAACGATTTTATAATGTTTAAGCAATAGAATCTGTCCATTTTTGGTTGGAAAATAATGAGCTCGTTTCTGGATATCATTATGTAATATTTTTCGTTGGTTCTGGATTATTATTCGATTTCTTTTTTCGAGTGCGAATTTTCTCTGCTGCCTGAATCGCTAATTGGTTTCTGGATGTAGCCAAAGGTTTTACGCCCTCTTAAGTAAGTCAAGTTAACAATCTGGGTCTTTCCCTCCCCCTCACTCCTCCCTTTCCTCCGCCTTCCTCTCCCCACCCCCTTCTCCTCCTCCCTTTCCTCTTCCCCTCCTATGCCTCTTTCTGCCTACCTACATTCTTCTATCTCTTCTCCTGCTTCTTCCTCCTCCTCACCTCATCTTTATCCTCCCCGCTCTCCTCCTCCTCTTTCCTCTCTCTCTCTCTTCTCTTCCCTCTTCCCCTCACCCTTCTTCCACCTTCCTCCCTCCCTCTCCTCCTGCCCCCTTTACCCTCCTACCGTTTTCCATTTGTGCCTCTCTTAATCGCGTCCCGCGCTGGAGACCAGGAAATACCCGAGGGCGCGACTGTGGACGAGGTGGCGGAGCGGAAGGGCCGAGAACGGATCCTGCGGCGATCTCTAGTGTTCGTCCGTCGCCCTGATGGTGCCCCTCTGGCCATTGACGTCGGTAGGTTTCCCGGTGTCGTGAAAGCGGGTTTTGTCCCCGCGTGGCTTTGTTCCGGTCGACACACGCAGCGTTGTCGCGTCCGGCGCGGCTCCATTGCGGTCCACGAGATCGCCCGGACTTTGTGGGCGGCGAGTGCGGGTCCGGTTGTAGTAGTATTGCGGGCGGGGAGGATGGCCGTGTCAAAGAAGCGGTCCTTGGGAGCTGCGCCATTCGCTCCTTTGATCGGGAACGGTTTCCTGTGTGCTAACCGCGTCGCCCAAAGTGGATTAAGTTGACCAAAGGGACCAGAACGTTACCCAAGTGGGAAGCTTTTCCTGTAGCCCGAAGCTGATCGAAATTCTCTGAAGGTTGAATTCAATTAAGGTGTTGCAAGGAATGTTGCACTGAAAAGGCTTTATATAAGCAAGGACTGGCAGTAATGCAGGTTCTCGCTGTAGTTGCAGTTACTATAATGTAATTGTGACGAGTTCTAAAACTCCGAGAGACGGACGGGGAGGCTGAGAGGAGACGGGGCCCTTAAGTGTTCTTGCCAGCGTGATGAAGATCCGAAAATAGAGAAACGAAAATAGCGACCGCCTGAAATATGTAAATAACGAGGATCAGGATCGTTAATCTTGACACTGAAGTCAAGGAATGAAAGAACCCGGAGCTCGCGAAGGCCGGCGGAGGAAAGGCGGGAGAGGGAGGGGCGGCCAGGATTTATGTTCGGCTGTTGAAGGCTGGCGAAGGGGCACGGAGGAGCGCGATAATGAAGGCCCTTTGTTTGTTCACTGTTGTCACATTGTAATTCTGGTTTACACGGACGTCACCTTTGTCTCCCGGACGCTCATTATCGTCCGGCTTCAGGTGACCGCGCCGTGTGGACGCGTCATTACCTGCGCGGGGATTAGCTTAATTGTTCTCTTTAAGCGTCCATGATTGGCGCTCATGATTGAAGCGTCTTTGATGTGCTCTCCGCTCCCGAGCTGCGAGGCGTTGGGATTTCCACTCCTTGAAGCATTCCGTGCCGCTGCAGGGACAGGGCATCGGCAGAGATAGCAGCCCAAGATATTATTCTGACTGTTATTATAGGAAGTTTGAGGATTTTTGTTACCCTTGTCATGGGGAGTTAGGGCATTCTTCTAATATAGTTAAGCAGGTTCATTCTATCTCCATCTTATTATAGTAACTATAACTAAATGCTTAGTGTTCCGATACATATTTTAGTAATATTTGTGACTTTTTTCTTTAAATGTGTGTTTATGCTGTTTGGAAAGACCCGTATGTGTGTGGGCAACTTGCCTATGTTAGCACCCACTTGATCTGGTTCTCGAAGTTTTTTTTTCTTTTTTGCTCGGATATTTGGGTGGTTGATCTGTGGAGTGGGGGTAGTAATAGAGGAATTTGCGAGCGGCAGCATGTGGTGGCTTAAAATGTGGCTGTGTAAATATTAGTAGTTATGCCGGAGATCAGCTGACGGCGAGCAGGTAGTTTGTGATTGTTACAGGCGCTTGCACGGTATTGAGCAAGGCGGGGCGTGCATACCTCGCCTTCAGTGAACAAGATAGCGCGTCTTAAAAAGCGGCCGTAAACCTCGCGTTAAGTACACAAGTATGGGGGAGATAAGTGGCGGGCAGGTGGCGGGCGGGCTCCATATAGAGAGGACGAGGCCGGCCGTGGTTGGAGGCGGGCGCGGGGACGGCGTCGGCCAGGTGATGACTTAATCTCCCCGGAGGTCATCACCTTCCTCCTCGCGCGCCTTTGTTCCCGCCGACGCAGCCTCCGCTCTTGCCACACGCTTCTGCCTCGCTCGCCTTTCCTTTAGCCGCCGCCTCGCTCCTCTCGCGATGCTCGTGGAGACGCTCGCGGGGCTCTCGGCGATGTAGTATTGCGTGCGGTTGGACGTCTCGGCGTGGTGGGTA
>NC_061842.1:11149417-11154417 GCF_019202785.1 Penaeus chinensis
AGGGAAAGGTGAAGGAAAGGGAAGGGAAGGGAAGGGAAGGGAAGGGAAGGGATGGGGTGCTGTTTGGCTGGGCTTTGGGGTCAGCTTTCAGTTTTGGTTTGTTTTTTTGTTCGCAGTTTTTTCACGTATTTGTTTACATTAACGTTATTATTGTTGTTGTATTAGTATGTTGTTTATTAGTTCGAGTATGATATTTATTAATATTTGTGATGAGTATTATCATTGTTTATTTTAAAGCTTTTAGATAATTTTTTTACAGGGTATTAGGTATTATTGATATTTACATATCTGTAAAATTATTGTTATTGATGGTATCAGTTATATTCATGATAAAGTCCGTAATTGAATTGGTATATTTTATTAATCTCATTATCCTCGTCGAGTTGTAAGATTATCCTTTGATGATTTATATTCGTGGCAATAATAAAAATTAAAGATAAGCTTTTCAGTGAGTACTCGTATGTAACGTATGATCGTGTATAATTATTCGCTTTTAAAAATTAACTTGATTTCCAAATGCTTGCTGCAATCTCAATTTATTGAAAATAAGTTCAAAATACTGTTACGTAAGCCTGGTGCACTGCACTATCTTGTATCTGAATAATGATACATTGACAGATAAATAAGAAAACTGAATTGTCTGGAATGCTGTATGATATTTCCTTAGCAAAACTTTTAATCAAAGTTTACTCTAAAGTTTTCATGGTGCCGTATTTTCCTCGCACGTAGCCTGATTTTAGACTTTCCTGGGAGTTTAGACTGTGATGTTAGCCAGTTAGAAAAAAGTTTTCGTGATTTCTCTCATTCTTTTCTTCTTTCCATTGTTCTGTTGTGTATCTTGGCGGTCTCCCTTTCCTCGCCTTTCTTTCTTTCTTTATCTCTCTCTCTCTCTCTCTCTCTCTCTCTCTCTCTCTCTCTCTCTCTCTCTCTCTCTCTCTCTCTCTCTCTCTCTCTCTCTCTCTCTCTCTCTGTCTTTCTCTCTGTCTTTCTCTCTGTCTTTCTCTCTGTCTTTCTCTCTCTCTTTCTCTCTCTCTCTCTCTCTCTCTCTCTCTCTCTCTCTCTCTCTCTCTCTCTCTCTCTCTCTCTCTCTCTCTCTCTCTCTCTCTTCTCTCTCTCTCTCTCTCTCTCTCTCTCTCTCTCTCTCTCTCTCTCTCTCTCTCTCTCTCTCTCTCTCTCTCTCTCTCTCTCTCTCTCTCTCTCTCTCTCTTTCTCTCTCTCTCTCTTTCTCTCTCTCTCTCTCTCTCTCTCTCTTTCTCTCTCTCTCTCTCTCTCTCTCTCTTTCTCTCTCTCTCTCTCTCTCTCTCTCTCTCTCTCTCTCTCTCTCTCTCTCTCTCTCTCTCTCTCTCTCTCTCTCTCTCTCTCTCTCTCTCTCCCCCCCCCCCACACACTCCTTCAATTTTGACGATAAGGAAGAGAAAGGCATGGTCTCCGGCGCATTCCCTTCGTCGGCGAGTGAAAGAACAGTAGCAGTGGAGAGGGACTGGCCGCCCGTACTGACGGTGAGAAAGTAATAAAAGGTGTGTAATAACGACTTGACCCTCGCGTAATATCGAGCAGGACCCACTGCCACGCGAACTTACGCTCCCCTTCCACCGTCCCCCCCCCCCCCTTCCCCCTTTCTGGGTTTTCCCCTTTCTTCTTTCGCCATTCCTATGGCTCTCCTTTTTTTCTCTCTTAGCTCCCCTGCCTGGTCTTCCTTCCATGTCCATTTCCTCTCGTCCGCTCCCCTCGCCTCTTTCCATCTCCCCTGTCCTCTTTCCCTCTCTCTCCTCTCCCCTTTCCCTCTCTCTCCTCTCCCCTTTCCCTCTCTCTCCTCTCCCCTTTCCCTCTCTCTCCTCTCCCCTTTCCCTCTCTCTCCTCTCCCCTTTCCCTCTCTCTCCTCTCCCCTTTCCCTCTCTCTCCTCTCCCCTTTCCCTCTCTCTCCTCTCCCCTTTCCCTCTCTCTCCTCTCCCCTTTCCCTCTCTCTCCTCTCCCCTTTCCCTCTCTCTCCTCTCCCCTTTCCCTCTCTCTCCTCTCCCCTTTCCCTCTCTCTCCTCTCCCCTTTCCCTCTCTCTCCTCTCCCCTTTCCCTCTCTCTCCTCTCCCCTTTCCCTCTCTCTCCTCTCCCCTTTCCCTCTCTCTCCTCTCCCCTTTCCCTCTCTCTCCTCTCCCCTTTCCCTCTCTCTCCTCTCCCCTTTCCCTCTCTCTCCTCTCCCCTTTCCCTCTCTCTCCTCTCCCCTTTCCCTCTCTCTCCTCTCCCCTTTCCCTCTCTCTCCTCTCCCCTTTCCCTCTCTCTCCTCTCCCCTTTCCCTCTCTCTCCTCTCCCCTTTCCCTCTCTCTCCTCTCCCCTTTCCCTCTCTCTCCTCTCCCCTTTCCCTCTCTCTCCTCTCCCCTTTCCCTCTTCCCTCTCCTCTCCCCTTTCGCCTCTTCCCTCTCCTCTCCCCTTTCCCTCTTCCCTCTCCTCTCCCCTTTCCCTCTCTCTCCTCTCCCCTTTCCCCTTTCCCTCTTCCCTCTCCTCTCCCCTTTCCCTCTTCCCTCTCCTCTCCCCTCTCCCCTTTCCCTCTCTCTCCTCTCCCCTCTCCCCTTTCCCTCTCTCTCCTCTCCCCTCTCCCCTTTCCCTCTCTCTCCTCTCCCCTCTCCCCTTTCCCTCTCTCTCCTCTCCCCTCTCCCCTTTCCCTCTCTCTCCTCTCCCCTCTCCCCTTTCCCTCTCTCTCCTCTCCCCCTTTCCCTCTCTCTCCTCTCCCCTTTCCCTCTCTCTCCTCTCCCCTTTCCCTCTCTCTCCTCTCCCCTTTCCCTCTCTCTCCTCTCCCCTTTCCCTCTCTCTCCTCTCCCCTTTCCCTCTCTCTCCTCTCCCCTTTCCCTCTCTCTCCTCTCCCCTTTCCCTCTCTCTCCTCTCCCCTTTCCCTCTCTCTCCTCTCCCCTTTCCCTCTCTCTCCTCTCCCCTTTCCCTCTCTCTCCTCTCCCCTTTCCCTCTCTCTCCTCTCCCCTTTCCCTCTCTCTCCTCTCCCCTTTCCCTCTCTCTCCTCTCCCCTTTCCCTCTCTCCTCTCCCCTTTCCCTCTTCCTCTTCCTCTCGCATGAAGGTCCTGCTCAGTGTCGAGCCTCTTATTTCCTACTTGAATTCGTATTTACCTCAAATAAGTCCTTATCCGCGGAAGCAGTGGTAGCGGCAACAGATAACATAGCTTGTCACCCGTAGCAACAGCAGCAGCGACGCAGCAGTAGGCTATCAGGCTAACAGGCAGCGACCTGGACACCCCGCTGAGGTATGCAGTGTCCAATCGTACTATGTCCCCGCAATGAAGGCAACAAGTGCGCCTGGCGCGGGACCTTCAAATAATAAATGATATCAGGAAATTATGTGGCGCCCCTCGTGTGCCGCCGAGACTTTAATAAGTTTCTTCACGTCGCGTCAGGAAACAAGAATCTCCGCAGGGAAGAGCGGGGGCGACGCAGAGGGAGGGAGGGAGGGGAAAGGGTAGGAGGGGTGATGAGGCGTTAGGGGGATTAGAGCAAACAGTGACAAGAGGAAATGCAATAAAGAGAGGGAGAGAGAGGGAGGAAAACGCATGAGGAACGTTAAGGGAAGAGGGAAAGTCGAAGAAGTAACTGTGAGAAGTCAAAGCTGCAGTTGAGGGTTTGTCAAGAGCAGCCGCCCAGATCCGGGGACAGAGAGGGAGGCGACGTGGAATCCATCTGTGAATTGCACATTTCCTTACAGTGATGAGATGGAGGATTACGTCCGCAGGAGAGAGCCCCTCCCCTCTCTCCCTTCCTCCGTCTTGTAACGACCTCGCAAGAGTTCGCGTTATGTAGCGAGACCGAAATGTTCTGCTGTAAGGAGCTTCTGTTAATTCTGAGAGCAGAAGTGGCAAATGGGTCGCGTCACGGTCGAGCGTACTATAGTAATCTTCTGAAATATTCAGCTCCACTGTAGGAAATTCAATACATTTGTATCGCAATTACGCACGCATTTTCATGATGTAAAAGTTACTTTTTTCGAATGAGCGAAGTAATAGGAAACATTTTATGTTACTCGATAGGCGTTCAATATGAAGATTAGTTTGAAATAGTTTTATTACCAAATGGAATAATTAGCGTGTTGGTGACGTTTACGCCTTTTTGCCTGGGCCCTTTTTGTCGCTTAGGTGTAATCTAACCGACGCATTGGAGTTCACAGCAACATTGAACTTCGAAGTAACTGGAGCCAGGCTGGCCGCCCACAACCCATTGATGCAATTCGGGATGCTTCTGTTTGCGTGTATGTTTTACTGGCCCGCTTGACGATCCCCGAATGGCGTACACGTCATTGAACCTGTAGACGAACTGGCATCGGTGTTGCGTGGCAGGGAGTAGCGTTGGTAATTGCCGGTATCAGTGTGTTGATGTCGGTAATAAACATGGTGGTATTTTTGGTGCGAGACGTTGGCCAGCGTGCTGTGGCGAGGCGTGAGAGCCGTTGGAGGCTGCATTATAACGAGTGGAAATTGGCATGAGTTTGTCCATGGTAAGTGACAGTAATGACGCCCGAGAGGCGGGGTATCCCCCCCGCCTCCCCTCGTTTGTTGATGGACAAAATTGGTTACGTTCGTATTTTGTGCGAGCGCAGGTTAGCAGAAAGCCTTTTGATTATACTTTAGATATTAGCATTTCATCCCTGCAGTTTCATTTTAGAAAAGGGGTATTTTTCTCGAGCCTTTAATTCGCCGCTCTTACCGAGATCAGTTTTGGAGTGGTTTGTTTGATTATCGACATAAATTACCTTTTGTGTAGGGATACGATAATGGGCAGCATTAATGGGTTCTCTTGCGGCGTGGCAGGGCGGCAGGTAGCAGACGGCGCCGTGGCTGGGCAGAGCCTGCTTGGAGCCTCGCACGTGTCGAGCGAGGAGGCCGGTGTGATTACACTCCCCATAACTGGTGTTAATGAGAGAAACGAGGAAGCCCGGTCGCCCGTAACTGATGTTAATCACAAGGTCCATGAGTTGATTAGAATATCAGATTAATTTCGTGCATGATCATTTC